>NW_026015290.1:0-97153 GCF_020379485.1 Brassica napus | reverse complement strand
CACTACATATGATGATGTTCAAAGAGGTTTGCATTTGTGCTCTCCGTTTAATCAAATAATTTTTATAGTGTTATTCCATCGATTTAGGGGGTTATGATTTTACTAAATAATTGATAAAACATTGAACTGCTCATTTACCATGAACATTAGTTTAGCATACATTAATCAAATGTAAATATGGTATAAATTTAAACCACTAAGATTATAGGCTATCAGTTATATTTACCAAAAACTCAATATTTTTGTAGGGGTTAGCCCATAGATTTTGAGAAAATTTCAAAAATATGACAATATTGTTTTAATGCCTAGTTGCATCCTGCACTAACATATTGTTTCAAAGAGGTTGGAGCCTTTGCTCTCCGTTTATCAAGAAAATAATATTTTATAGTGGTTATTCCATCGATTTAGGGGTATTATGAAGTTTTACTAATTAATTGATAAACAATTGAACGATGCTCATTTACCATGAAAAGAGTTTAGCATACATTAATACAAATGTAATATGTAGAATTTTAAAACAACACTAAAGATTATAGGCTTCAGTATATAAAGTATTTACCAAAACTCAATATTTTTGTAGGGGTTAGCCCATAGATTTTGAGAAATTTCAAAAAATATGACATATTGTTTTAATGCCTAGTTGCATCCTGCACTAACATATGATGTTCAAGAGTTTGGAGCCTTTGTGCTCTCCGTTTATCAAAAAATAATAATTTTATAGTGGTTATTCCATCGATTTAGGGGTATTATGAGTTTTTAAATAATTAATTGATAAACAATTGAACGATGCTCATTTACCATGAAAAAGAGTTTAGCATACATTATACAAATGTAGAATATGGTAGAATTTTAAAACAACACTAAGATTATAGGCTTCAGTATATAAGTATTTACAAAACTCAATATTTTTGTAGGGGTTAGCCCATAGATTTTGAGAAAATTTCAAAATAGAAACATATTGTTTTAATGCCTAGTTGCATCCTGCACTAACATATGATGATGTTCAAAGGTTTGGAGCCTTTTGCTCTCCGTTTATCAAGAAAATAATAATTTTATAGTGGTTATTCCATCGATTTAGGGGTATTATGAAGTTTTAAAATTAATTGATAAAACAATTGAACGATGCTCATTACCATGAAAGAGTTTAGCATACATTAATACAAATGTAATAATGGTAGAAATTTTAAAACAACACTAAAGATTATAGGCTTCAGTATATAAAGTATTTACCAAAAACTCAATATTTTTGTAGGGGTTAGCCCATAGATTTTGAGAAAATTTCAAAAATATGACAATATTGTTTTAATGCCTAGTTGCATCCTGCACTAACATGATGATGTTCAAAGAGGTTTGGAGCCTTTGTCTCTCCGTTTATCAAGAAAATAATAATTTTATAGTGGTTATTCCATCGATTTAGGGAGGTATTATGAAGTTTTACTAAATTAATTGATAAAAACAATTGAACGATGCTCATTTACCATGAAAAAGAGTTTAGCATACATTAATAAATGTAGAATATGGTAGAAATTTTAAAACAACACTAAAGATTATAGGCTTCAGTATATAAAGTATTTACCAAAACTCAATATTTTTGTAGGGGTTAGCCCATAGATTTTGAGAAAATTTCAAAAATATGACAATATTGTTTTAATTGCCTAGTTGCATCCTCCTCACTAACATATGATTGTTCAAGAGGTTTGGAGCCTTTGTGCTCTCTCCGTTTATCAGAAAATAATAATTTTATAGTGTTATTCCATCGATTTAGGGGGTATTATGAAGTTTTACTAAATTAATTGATAAAACAATTGAACGATGCTCATTTACCATGAAAATAGTTTAGCATACATTAATACAAATGTAGAATATGGTAGAATTTTAAAACAACACTAAAGATTATAGGCTTCAGTATATAAGTATTTACCAAACTCAATATTTTGTAGGGGTTAGCCCATAGATTTGAGAAAATTTCAAAAATATGACAATTTGTTTTAATGCCTAGTTGCATCCTGCACTAACATATGATGATGTTCAAAGAGGTTTGGAGCCTTTGTGTGCTCTCCGTTTATCAAAAATAATTTTATAGTGGTTATTCCATCGATTTAGGGGGTATTATGAAGTTTTACTAAATTAATTGATAAACATTGAACGATGCTCATTTACCATGAAAAAGTTTAGCATACATTAATACAAATGTAGAATATGTAGAAATTTTAAAACAACACTAAAGATTATAGCTTCAGTATATAAAGTATTTACCAAAACTCAATATTTTTGTAGGGGTTAGCCCATAGATTTTGAGAAAATTTCAAAAAATATGACAATTTTTTTAATGCCTAGTTGCATCCTGCACTAACATATGATGATGTTCAAAGGTTTGGAGCCTTTGTGCTCTCCGTTTATCAAGAAAATAATAATTTTATAGTGGTTATTTTCGATATTATGAAGTTTTACTAAATTAATTGATAAAACAATTGAACGATGCTCATTTACCATGAAAAAGAGTTAGCATACATTAATACATGTAGAATATGGTAGAAATTTTAAAACAACACTAAAGATTATAGGCTTCAGTATATAAAGTATTTACCAAAACTCAATATTTTTGTAGGGTTAGCCATAGATTTTGAGAAAATTTCAAAAATATGACAATATTGTTTTAATGTGCCTAGTTGCATCCTGCACTAACATATGATGATGTTCAAAGAGGTTTGGAGCCTTTGTCGTCTCCGTTTATCAAGAAATAATAATTTTATAGTGGTTATTCCATCGATTTAGGGGAGTATTATGATTTTTACTAAATTATTGATAAAAACAATTGAACGATGCTCATTTACCATGAAAAAGTTTAGCATACATTAATACAAATGTAGAATATGGTAGAAATTTTAAACAACACTAAAGATTATAGGCTTCAGTATATAAAGTATTTACCAAAAACTCATATTTTTGTAGGGGTTAGCCCATAGATTTTGAGAAATTTCAAAAATATGACAATATTGTTTAATGCCTAGTTGCATCCTGCACTAACATATGATGATGTTCAAAGAGGTTTGGAGCCTTTGTCTCTCCGTTTATCAAGAAAAATAATTTTTAGTGGTTATTCCATCGATTTAGGGGGTATTATGAAGTTTTACTAAATTAATTGATAAAAACATTGAACGATGCTCATTTACCATGAAAAGAGTTTAGCATACATTAATAAAATGTAGAATATGGTAGAAATTTTAAAACAACACTAAAGATTATAGGCTTCAGTATATAAAGTATTTACCAAAAACTCAATATTTTTGTAGGGGTTAGCCCATAGATTTTGAGAAATTTCAAAAAATATGACAATATTGTTTTAATGCCTAGTTGCATCCTGCACTAACATATGATGATGTTCAAAGAGGTTTGGAGCCTTTGTGTCTCCGTTTATCAAGAATAATAATTTTATAGTGGTTATTCCATCGATTTAGGGGGTATTATGAAGTTTTCTAAATTAATTGATAAAACAATTGAACGATGCTCATTTACCATGAAAAAGAGTTTAGCATACATTAATACAATGTAGAATATGGTAGAAATTTTAAAACAACACTAAAGATTATGGCTTCAGTATATAAGTATTTACCAAAAACTCAATATTTTTGTAGGGGTTAGCCCATAGATTTTGAGAAAATTTCAAAAAATATGACATATTGTTTTAATGCCTAGTTGCATCCTGCACTAACATATGATGATGTTCAAAGAGGTTTGGAGCCTTTGTGCTCTCCGTTTATCAAGAAAATAATAATTTTATAGTGGTTATTCCATCGATTTAGGGGGTATTATGAAGTTTTACTAAATTAATTAATAAAACAATTGAACGATGCTCATTTACCATGAAAAATAGTTTAGCATACATTAATACAAATGTAGAATATGGTAGAAATTTTAAAACAACACTAAAGATATAGGCTTCAGTATATAAGTATTTACCAAAAACTCAATATTTTTGTAGGGGTTAGCCCATAGATTTTGAGAAATTTCAAAAAATATGACATATTGTTTTAATGCCTAGTTGCATCCTGCACTAACATATGATGATGTTCAAAGAGGTTTGGAGCCTTTGTGCTCTCCGTTTATCAAGAAATAATAATTTTATAGTGGTTATTCCATCGATTTAGGGGTATTATGAAGTTTTACTAAATTAATTGATAAAAACATTTCGATGCTCATTTACCATGAAAAGAGTTTAGCATACATTAATACAATGTAGAATATGGTAGAATTTTAAAACAACACTAAAGATTATAGGCTTCAGTATATAAAGTATTTACCAAAAACTCAATATTTTTGTAGGGGTTAGCCATAGATTTTGAGAAATTTCAAAAATGACAATATTGTTTTAATGCCTAGTTGCATCCTGCACTAACATATGATGATTTCAAAGAGGTTTGGAGCCTTTGTGCTCTCCGTTTATCAAGAAATAATAATTTATAGTGGTTATTCATCGATCGATTTAGGGGGTATTATGAAGTTTTACTAATTTAATTGATAAAAACAATTGAACGATGCTCATTTACCATGAAAAGAGTTTAGCATACATTAATACAAATGTAGAATATGGTAGAAATTTTAAAACAACACTAAAGATTATAGGCTTCAGTATATAAAGTATTTACCAAAACTCAATATTTTTGTAGGGGTTAGCCCATAGATTTTGAGAAAATTTCAAAAAATATGACATATTGTTTTAATGCCTAGTTGCATCCTGCACTAACATATGATGATGTTCAAAGAGGTTTGGAGCCTTTGTGCTCTCCGTTTATCAAGAAAATAATAATTTTATAGTGGTTATTCCATCGATTTAGGGGGTATTATGAAGTTTTACTAAATTAATTGATAAAAAATTGAACGATGCTCATTTACCATGAAAAGAGTTTAGCATACATTAATACAAATGTAGAATATGGTAGAAATTTTAAAACAACACTAAAGATTATAGGCTTCAGTATATAAAGTATTTACCAAAAACTCAATATTTTTGTAGGGGTTAGCCCATAGATTTTGAGAAAATTTCAAAAAATATGACAATATTGTTTTAATGCCTAGTTGCATCCTGCACTAACATATGATGATGTTCAAAGAGGTTTGGAGCCTTTGTGCTCTCCGTTTATCAAGAAAATAATAATTTTATAGTGGTTATTCCATCGATTTAGGGAGTATTATGAAGTTTTACTAAATTAATTGATAAAAACATTGAACGATGCTCATTTACCATGAAAAGAGTTTAGCATACATTAATACAAATGTAGAATATGGTAGAAATTTTAAAACAACACTAAAGATTATAGGCTTCAGTATATAAAGTATTTACCAAAAACTCAATATTTTTGTAGGGGTTAGCCCATAGATTTTGAGAAAATTTCAAAAATATGACAATATTGTTTTAATGCCTAGTTGCATCCTGCACTAACATATGATGATGTTCAAAGAGGTTTGGAGCCTTTGTGTCTCCGTTTATCAAGAAAATAATAATTTTATAGTGGTTATTCCATCGATTTAGGGGGTATTATGAAGTTTTACTAAATTAATTGATAAAAACATTGAACGATGCTCATTTACCATGAAAAAGAGTTTAGCATACATTAATACAAATGTAGAATATGGTAGAAATTTTAAAACAACACTAAAGATTATAGGCTTCAGTATATAAAGTATTTACCAAAACTCAATATTTTTGTAGGGGTTAGCCCATAGATTTTGAGAAAATTTCAAAAAATATGACAATATTGTTTTAATGCCTAGTTGCATCCTGCACTAACATATGATGATGTTCAAAGAGGTTTGGAGCCTTTGTGCTCTCCGTTTATCAAGAAAATAATAATTTTATAGTGGTTATTCCATCGATTTAGGGGTATTATGAAGTTTTACTAAATTAATTGATAAAAACATTGAACGATGCTCATTTACCATGAAAAGAGTTTATCATACATTAATACAAATGTAGAATATGGTAGAAATTTTAAAACAACACTAAAGATTATAGGCTTCAGTATATAAAGTATTTACCAAAAACTCAATATTTTTGTAGGGGTTAGCCCATAGATTTTGAGAAAATTTCAAAAAATATGACAATATTGTTTTAATGCCTAGTTGCATCCTGCACTAACATATGATGATGTTCAAAGAGGTTTGGAGCCTTTGTGCTCTCCGTTTATCAAGAAAATAATAATTTTATAGTGGTTATTCCATCGATTTAGGGGGTATTATGAAGTTTTACTAAATTAATTGATAAAAACAATTGAACGATGCTCATTTACCATGAAAAAGTTTAGCATACATTAATACAAATGTAGAATATGGTAGAAATTTTAAAACAACACTAAAGATTATAGGCTTCAGTATATAAAGTATTTACCAAAAACTCAATATTTTTGTAGGGGTTAGCCCATAGATTTTGAGAAAATTTCAAAAAATATGACAATATTGTTTTAATGCCTAGTTGCATCCTGCACTAACATATGATGATGTTCAAAGAGGTTTGGAGCCTTTGTCTCTCCGTTTATCAAGAAAATAATATTTTATAGTGGTTATTCCATCGATTTAGGGGTATTATGAAGTTTTACTAAATTAATTGATAAAAACAATTGAACGATGCTCATTTACCATGAAAAAGAGTTTAGCATACATTAATACAAATGTAGAATATGGTAGAAATTTTAAAACAACACTAAAGATTATAGGCTTCAGTATATAAAGTATTTACCAAAAACTCAATATTTTTGTAGGGGTTAGCCCATAGATTTTGAGAAAATTTCAAAAAATATGACATATTGTTTTAATGCCTAGTTGCATCCTGCACTAACATATGATGATGTTCAAAGAGGTTTGGAGCCTTTGTGCTCTCCGTTTATCAAGAAAATAATAATTTTATAGTGGTTATTCCATCGATTTAGGGGGTATTATGAAGTTTTACTAAATTAATTGATAAAAACAATTGAACGATGCTCATTTACCATGAAAAAGTTTAGCATACATTAATACAAATGTAGAATATGGTAGAAATTTTAAAACAACACTAAAGATTATAGGCTTCAGTATATAAAGTATTTACCAAAAACTCAATATTTTGTAGGGGTTAGCCCATAGATTTTGAGAAAATTTCAAAAATATGACAATATTGTTTTAATGCCTAGTTGCATCCTGCACTAACATATGATGATGTTCAAAGAGGTTTGGAGCCTTTGTGCTCTCCGTTTATCAAGAAAATAATAATTTTATAGTGGTTATTCCATCGATTTAGGGGTATTATGAAGTTTTACTAAATTATTGATAAAAACAATTGAACGATGCTCATTTACCATGAAAAAGAGTTTAGCATACATTAATACAAATGTAGAATATGGTAGAAATTTTAAAACAACACTAAAGATTATAGGCTTCAGTATATAAAGTATTTACCAAAACTCAATATTTTTGTAGGGGTTAGCCCATAGATTTTGAGAAAATTTCAAAAAATATGACAATATTGTTTTAATGCCTAGTTGCATCCTGCACTAACATATGATGATGTTCAAAGAGGTTTGGAGCCTTTGTGCTCTCCGTTTATCAAGAAAATAATAATTTTATAGTGGTTATTCCATCGATTTAGGGGTATTATGAAGTTTTACTAAATTAATTGATAAAAACAATTGAACGATGCTCATTTACCATGAAAAAGAGTTTAGCATACATTAATACAAATGTAGAATATGGTAGAAATTTTAAAACAACACTAAAGATTATAGGCTTCAGTATATAAAGTATTTACCAAAAACTCAATATTTTTGTAGGGGTTAGCCCATAGATTTTGAGAAAATTTCAAAAAATATGACAATATTGTTTTAATGCCTAGTTGCATCCTGCACTAACATATGATGATGTTCAAAGAGGTTTGGAGCCTTTGTGCTCTCCGTTTATCAAGAAAATAATAATTTTATAGTGGTTATTCCATCGATTTAGGGGGTATTATGAAGTTTTACTAAATTAATTGATAAAAACAATTGAACGATGCTCATTTACCATGAAAAAGAGTTTAGCATACATTAATACAAATGTAGAATATGGTAGAAATTTTAAAACAACACTAAAGATTATAGGCTTCAGTATATAAAGTATTTACCAAAAACTCAATATTTTTGTAGGGGTTAGCCCATAGATTTTGAGAAAATTTCAAAAATATGACAATATTGTTTTAAGGCCTAGTTGCATCCTGCACTAACATATGATGATGTTCAAAGAGGTTTGGAGCCTTTGTGCTCTCCGTTTATCAAGAAAATAATAATTTTATAGTGGTTATTCCATCGATTTAGGGGGTATTATGAAGTTTTACTAAATTAATTGATAAAAACAATTGAACGATGCTCATTTACCATGAAAAAGAGTTTAGCATACATTAATACAAATGTAGAATATGGTAGAAATTTTAAAACAACACTAAAGATTATAGGCTTCAGTATATAAAGTATTTACCAAAAACTCAATATTTTTGTAGGGGTTAGCCCATAGATTTTGAGAAAATTTCAAAAAATATGACAATATTGTTTTAATGCCTAGTTGCATCCTGCACTAACATATGATGATGTTCAAAGAGGTTTGGAGCCTTTGTGCTCTCCGTTTATCAAGAAAATAATAATTTTATAGTGGTTATTCCATCGATTTAGGGGGTATTATGAAGTTTTACTAAATTAATTGATAAAAACAATTGAACGATGCTCATTTACCATGAAAAAGAGTTTAGCATACATTAATACAAATGTAGAATATGGTAGAAATTTTAAAACAACACTAAAGATTATAGGCTTCAGTATATAAAGTATTTACCAAAAACTCAATATTTTTGTAGGGGTTAGCCCATAGATTTTGAGAAAATTTCAAAAAATATGACAATATTGTTTTAATGCCTAGTTGCATCCTGCACTAACATATGATGATGTTCAAAGAGGTTTGGAGCCTTTGTGCTCTCCGTTTATCAAGAAAATAATAATTTTATAGTGGTTATTCCATCGATTTAGGGAGTATTATGAAGTTTTACTAAATTAATTGATAAAAACAATTGAACGATGCTCATTTACCATGAAAAAGAGTTTAGCATACATTAATACAAATGTAGAATATGGTAGAAATTTTAAAACAACACTAAAGATTATAGGCTTCAGTATATAAAGTATTTACCAAAAACTCAATATTTTTGTAGGGGTTAGCCCATAGATTTTGAGAAAATTTCAAAAAATATGACAATATTGTTTTAATGCCTAGTTGCATCCTGCACTAACATATGATGATGTTCAAAGAGGTTTGGAGCCTTTGTGCTCTCCGTTTATCAAGAAAATAATAATTTTATAGTGGTTATTCCATCGATTTAGGGGTATTATGAAGTTTTACTAAATTAATTGATAAAAACAATTGAACGATGCTCATTTACCATGAAAAAGAGTTTAGCATACATTAATACAAATGTAGAATATGGTAGAAATTTTAAAACAACACTAAAGATTATAGGCTTCAGTATATAAAGTATTTACCAAAAACTCAATATTTTTGTAGGGGTTAGCCCATAGATTTTGAGAAAATTTCAAAAAATATGACAATATTGTTTTAATGCCTAGTTGCATCCTGCACTAACATATGATGATGTTCAAAGAGGTTTGGAGCCTTTGTGCTCTCCGTTTATCAAGAAAATAATAATTTTATAGTGGTTATTCCATCGATTTAGGGGGTATTATGAAGTTTTACTAAATTAATTGATAAAACAATTGAACGATGCTCATTTACCATGAAAAAGAGTTTAGCATACATTAATACAAATGTAGAATATGGTAGAAATTTTAAAACAACACTAAAGATTATAGGCTTCAGTATATAAAGTATTTACCAAAAACTCAATATTTTTGTAGGGGTTAGCCCATAGATTTTGAGAAAATTTCAAAAAATATGACAATATTGTTTTAATGCCTAGTTGCATCCTGCACTAACATATGATGATGTTCAAAGAGGTTTGGAGCCTTTGTGCTCTCCGTTTATCAAGAAAATAATAATTTTATAGTGGTTATTCCATCGATTTAGGGGGTATTATGAAGTTTTACTAAATTAATTGATAAAAACAATTGAACGATGCTCATTTACCATGAAAAAGAGTTTAGCATACATTAATACAAATGTAGAATATGGTAGAAATTTTAAAACAACACTAAAGATTATAGGCTTCAGTATATAAAGTATTTACCAAAAACTCAATATTTTTGTAGGGGTTAGCCCATAGATTTTGAGAAAATTTCAAAAAATATGACAATATTGTTTTAATGCCTAGTTGCATCCTGCACTAACATATGATGATGTTCAAAGAGGTTTGGAGCCTTTGTGCTCTCCGTTTATCAAGAAAATAATAATTTTATAGTGGTTATTCCATCGATTTAGGGGTATTATGAAGTTTTACTAAATTAATTGATAAAAACAATTGAACGATGCTCATTTACCATGAAAAAGAGTTTAGCATACATTAATACAAATGTAGAATATGGTAGAAATTTTAAAACAACACTAAAGATTATAGGCTTCAGTATATAAAGTATTTACCAAAAACTCAATATTTTTGTAGGGGTTAGCCCATAGATTTTGAGAAAATTTCAAAAAATATGACAATATTGTTTTAATGCCTAGTTGCATCCTGCACTAACATATGATGATGTTCAAAGAGGTTTGGAGCCTTTGTGCTCTCCGTTTATCAAGAAAATAATAATTTTATAGTGGTTATTCCATCGATTTAGGGAGTATTATGAAGTTTTACTAAATTAATTGATAAAAACAATTGAACGATGCTCATTTACCATGAAAAAGAGTTTAGCATACATTAATACAAATGTAGAATATGGTAGAAATTTTAAAACAACACTAAAGATTATAGGCTTCAGTATATAAAGTATTTACCAAAAACTCAATATTTTTGTAGGGGTTAGCCCATAGATTTTGAGAAAATTTCAAAAAATATGACAATATTGTTTTAATGCCTAGTTGCATCCTGCACTAACATATGATGATGTTCAAAGAGGTTTGGAGCCTTTGTGCTCTCCGTTTATCAAGAAAATAATAATTTTATAGTGGTTATTCCATCGATTTAGGGGGTATTATGAAGTTTTACTAAATTAATTGATAAAAACAATTGAACGATGCTCATTTACCATGAAAAAGAGTTTAGCATACATTAATACAAATGTAGAATATGGTAGAAATTTTAAAACAACACTAAAGATTATAGGCTTCAGTATATAAAGTATTTACCAAAAACTCAATATTTTTGTAGGGGTTAGCCCATAGATTTTGAGAAAATTTCAAAAAATATGACAATATTGTTTTAATGCCTAGTTGCATCCTGCACTAACATATGATGATGTTCAAAGAGGTTTGGAGCCTTTGTGTCTCCGTTTATCAAGAAAATAATAATTTTATAGTGGTTATTCCATCGATTTAGGGAGTATTATGAAGTTTTACTAAATTAATTGATAAAAACAATTGAACGATGCTCATTTACCATGAAAAAGAGTTTAGCATACATTAATACAAATGTAGAATATGGTAGAAATTTTAAAACAACACTAAAGATTATAGGCTTCAGTATATAAAGTATTTACCAAAAACTCAATATTTTTGTAGGGGTTAGCCCATAGATTTTGAGAAAATTTCAAAAAATATGACAATATTGTTTTAATGCCTAGTTGCATCCTGCACTAACATATGATGATGTTCAAAGAGGTTTGGAGCCTTTGTGCTCTCCGTTTATCAAGAAAATAATAATTTTATAGTGGTTATTCCATCGATTTAGGGGGTATTATGAAGTTTTACTAAATTAATTGATAAAAACAATTGAACGATGCTCATTTACCATGAAAAAGAGTTTAGCATACATTAATACAAATGTAGAATATGGTAGAAATTTTAAAACAACACTAAAGATTATAGGCTTCAGTATATAAAGTATTTACCAAAAACTCAATATTTTTGTAGGGGTTAGCCCATAGATTTTGAGAAAATTTCAAAAAATATGACAATATTGTTTTAATGCCTAGTTGCATCCTGCACTAACATATGATGATGTTCAAAGAGGTTTGGAGCCTTTGTCTCTCCGTTTATCAAGAAAATAATAATTTTATAGTGGTTATTCCATCGATTTAGGGGGTATTATGAAGTTTTACTAAATTAATTGATAAAAACAATTGAACGATGCTCATTTACCATGAAAAAGAGTTTAGCATACATTAATACAAATGTAGAATATGGTAGAAATTTTAAAACAACACTAAAGATTATAGGCTTCAGTATATAAAGTATTTACCAAAAACTCAATATTTTTGTAGGGGTTAGCCCATAGATTTTGAGAAAATTTCAAAAAATATGACAATATTGTTTTAATGCCTAGTTGCATCCTGCACTAACATATGATGATGTTCAAAGAGGTTTGGAGCCTTTGTGCTCTCCGTTTATCAAGAAAATAATAATTTTATAGTGGTTATTCCATCGATTTAGGGGTATTATGAAGTTTTACTAAATTAATTGATAAAAACAATTGAACGATGCTCATTTACCATGAAAAAGAGTTTAGCATACATTAATACAAATGTAGAATATGGTAGAAATTTTAAAACAACACTAAAGATTATAGGCTTCAGTATATAAAGTATTTACCAAAAACTCAATATTTTTGTAGGGGTTAGCCCATAGATTTTGAGAAAATTTCAAAAAATATGACAATATTGTTTTAATGCCTAGTTGCATCCTGCACTAACATATGATGATGTTCAAAGAGGTTTGGAGCCTTTGTGCTCTCCGTTTATCAAGAAAATAATAATTTTATAGTGGTTATTCCATCGATTTAGGGGTATTATGAAGTTTTACTAAATTAATTGATAAAAACAATTGAACGATGCTCATTTACCATGAAAAAGAGTTTAGCATACATTAATACAAATGTAGAATATGGTAGAAATTTTAAAACAACACTAAAGATTATAGGCTTCAGTATATAAAGTATTTACCAAAAACTCAATATTTTTGTAGGGGTTAGCCCATAGATTTTGAGAAAATTTCAAAAAATATGACAATATTGTTTTAATGCCTAGTTGCATCCTGCACTAACATATGATGATGTTCAAAGAGGTTTGGAGCCTTTGTGCTCTCCGTTTATCAAGAAAATAATAATTTTATAGTGGTTATTCCATCGATTTAGGGGTATTATGAAGTTTTACTAAATTAATTGATAAAAACAATTGAACGATGCTCATTTACCATGAAAAAGAGTTTAGCATACATTAATACAAATGTAGAATATGGTAGAAATTTTAAAACAACACTAAAGATTATAGGCTTCAGTATATAAAGTATTTACCAAAAACTCAATATTTTTGTAGGGGTTAGCCCATAGATTTTGAGAAAATTTCAAAAAATATGACAATATTGTTTTAATGCCTAGTTGCATCCTGCACTAACATATGATGATGTTCAAAGAGGTTTGGAGCCTTTGTGCTCTCCGTTTATCAAGAAAATAATAATTTTATAGTGGTTATTCCATCGATTTAGGGGTATTATGAAGTTTTACTAAATTAATTGATAAAAACAATTGAACGATGCTCATTTACCATGAAAAAGAGTTTAGCATACATTAATACAAATGTAGAATATGGTAGAAATTTTAAAACAACACTAAAGATTATAGGCTTCAGTATATAAAGTATTTACCAAAAACTCAATATTTTTGTAGGGGTTAGCCCATAGATTTTGAGAAAATTTCAAAAAATATGACAATATTGTTTTAATGCCTAGTTGCATCCTGCACTAACATATGATGATGTTCAAAGAGGTTTGGAGCCTTTGTCTCTCCGTTTATCAAGAAAATAATAATTTTATAGTGGTTATTCCATCGATTTAGGGAGTATTATGAAGTTTTACTAAATTAATTGATAAAAACAATTGAACGATGCTCATTTACCATGAAAAAGAGTTTAGCATACATTAATACAAATGTAGAATATGGTAGAAATTTTAAAACAACACTAAAGATTATAGGCTTCAGTATATAAAGTATTTACCAAAAACTCAATATTTTTGTAGGGGTTAGCCCATAGATTTTGAGAAAATTTCAAAAAATATGACAATATTGTTTTAATGCCTAGTTGCATCCTGCACTAACATATGATGATGTTCAAAGAGGTTTGGAGCCTTTGTGCTCTCCGTTTATCAAGAAAATAATAATTTTATAGTGGTTATTCCATCGATTTAGGGGTATTATGAAGTTTTACTAAATTAATTGATAAAAACAATTGAACGATGCTCATTTACCATGAAAAAGAGTTTAGCATACATTAATACAAATGTAGAATATGGTAGAAATTTTAAAACAACACTAAAGATTATAGGCTTCAGTATATAAAGTATTTACCAAAAACTCAATATTTTTGTAGGGGTTAGCCCATAGATTTTGAGAAAATTTCAAAAAATATGACAATATTGTTTTAATGCCTAGTTGCATCCTGCACTAACATATGATGATGTTCAAAGAGGTTTGGAGCCTTTGTGCTCTCCGTTTATCAAGAAAATAATAATTTTATAGTGGTTATTCCATCGATTTAGGGGGTATTATGAAGTTTTACTAAATTAATTGATAAAAACAATTGAACGATGCTCATTTACCATGAAAAAGAGTTTAGCATACATTAATACAAATGTAGAATATGGTAGAAATTTTAAAACAACACTAAAGATTATAGGCTTCAGTATATAAAGTATTTACCAAAAACTCAATATTTTTGTAGGGGTTAGCCCATAGATTTTGAGAAAATTTCAAAAAATATGACAATATTGTTTTAATGCCTAGTTGCATCCTGCACTAACATATGATGATGTTCAAAGAGGTTTGGAGCCTTTGTGCTCTCCGTTTATCAAGAAAATAATAATTTTATAGTGGTTATTCCATCGATTTAGGGGTATTATGAAGTTTTACTAAATTAATTGATAAAAACAATTGAACGATGCTCATTTACCATGAAAAAGAGTTTAGCATACATTAATACAAATGTAGAATATGGTAGAAATTTTAAAACAACACTAAAGATTATAGGCTTCAGTATATAAAGTATTTACCAAAAACTCAATATTTTTGTAGGGGTTAGCCCATAGATTTTGAGAAAATTTCAAAAAATATGACAATATTGTTTTAATGCCTAGTTGCATCCTGCACTAACATATGATGATGTTCAAAGAGGTTTGGAGCCTTTGTGCTCTCCGTTTATCAAGAAAATAATAATTTTATAGTGGTTATTCCATCGATTTAGGGGTATTATGAAGTTTTACTAAATTAATTGATAAAAACAATTGAACGATGCTCATTTACCATGAAAAAGAGTTTAGCATACATTAATACAAATGTAGAATATGGTAGAAATTTTAAAACAACACTAAAGATTATAGGCTTCAGTATATAAAGTATTTACCAAAAACTCAATATTTTTGTAGGGGTTAGCCCATAGATTTTGAGAAAATTTCAAAAAATATGACAATATTGTTTTAATGCCTAGTTGCATCCTGCACTAACATATGATGATGTTCAAAGAGGTTTGGAGCCTTTGTCTCTCCGTTTATCAAGAAAATAATAATTTTATAGTGGTTATTCCATCGATTTAGGGGTATTATGAAGTTTTACTAAATTAATTGATAAAAACAATTGAACGATGCTCATTTACCATGAAAAAGAGTTTAGCATACATTAATACAAATGTAGAATATGGTAGAAATTTTAAAACAACACTAAAGATTATAGGCTTCAGTATATAAAGTATTTACCAAAAACTCAATATTTTTGTAGGGGTTAGCCCATAGATTTTGAGAAAATTTCAAAAAATATGACAATATTGTTTTAATGCCTAGTTGCATCCTGCACTAACATATGATGATGTTCAAAGAGGTTTGGAGCCTTTGTGCTCTCCGTTTATCAAGAAAATAATAATTTTATAGTGGTTATTCCATCGATTTAGGGGTATTATGAAGTTTTACTAAATTAATTGATAAAAACAATTGAACGATGCTCATTTACCATGAAAAAGAGTTTAGCATACATTAATACAAATGTAGAATATGGTAGAAATTTTAAAACAACACTAAAGATTATAGGCTTCAGTATATAAAGTATTTACCAAAAACTCAATATTTTTGTAGGGGTTAGCCCATAGATTTTGAGAAAATTTCAAAAAATATGACAATATTGTTTTAATGCCTAGTTGCATCCTGCACTAACATATGATGATGTTCAAAGAGGTTTGGAGCCTTTGTGCTCTCCGTTTATCAAGAAAATAATAATTTTATAGTGGTTATTCCATCGATTTAGGGGTATTATGAAGTTTTACTAAATTAATTGATAAAAACAATTGAACGATGCTCATTTACCATGAAAAAGAGTTTAGCATACATTAATACAAATGTAGAATATGGTAGAAATTTTAAAACAACACTAAAGATTATAGGCTTCAGTATATAAAGTATTTACCAAAAACTCAATATTTTTGTAGGGGTTAGCCCATAGATTTTGAGAAAATTTCAAAAAATATGACAATATTGTTTTAATGCCTAGTTGCATCCTGCACTAACATATGATGATGTTCAAAGAGGTTTGGAGCCTTTGTGCTCTCCGTTTATCAAGAAAATAATAATTTTATAGTGGTTATTCCATCGATTTAGGGGTATTATGAAGTTTTACTAAATTAATTGATAAAAACAATTGAACGATGCTCATTTACCATGAAAAAGAGTTTAGCATACATTAATACAAATGTAGAATATGGTAGAAATTTTAAAACAACACTAAAAATTATAGGCTTCAGTATATAAAGTATTTACCAAAAACTCAATATTTTTGTAGGGGTTAGCCCATAGATTTTGAGAAAATTTCAAAAAATATGACAATATTGTTTTAATGCCTAGTTGCATCCTGCACTAACATATGATGATGTTCAAAGAGGTTTGGAGCCTTTGTGCTCTCCGTTTATCAAGAAAATAATAATTTTATAGTGGTTATTCCATCGATTTAGGGGGTATTATGAAGTTTTACTAAATTAATTGATAAAAACAATTGAACGATGCTCATTTACCATGAAAAAGAGTTTAGCATACATTAATACAAATGTAGAATATGGTAGAAATTTTAAAACAACACTAAAGATTATAGGCTTCAGTATATAAAGTATTTACCAAAAACTCAATATTTTTGTAGGGGTTAGCCCATAGATTTTGAGAAAATTTCAAAAAATATGACAATATTGTTTTAATGCCTAGTTGCATCCTGCACTAACATATGATGATGTTCAAAGAGGTTTGGAGCCTTTGTGCTCTCCGTTTATCAAGAAAATAATAATTTTATAGTGGTTATTCCATCGATTTAGGGGGTATTATGAAGTTTTACTAAATTAATTGATAAAAACAATTGAACGATGCTCATTTACCATGAAAAAGAGTTTAGCATACATTAATACAAATGTAGAATATGGTAGAAATTTTAAAACAACACTAAAGATTATAGGCTTCAGTATATAAAGTATTTACCAAAAACTCAATATTTTTGTAGGGGTTAGCCCATAGATTTTGAGAAAATTTCAAAAAATATGACAATATTGTTTTAATGCCTAGTTGCATCCTGCACTAACATATGATGATGTTCAAAGAGGTTTGGAGCCTTTGTGCTCTCCGTTTATCAAGAAAATAATAATTTTATAGTGGTTATTCCATCGATTTAGGGGTATTATGAAGTTTTACTAAATTAATTGATAAAAACAATTGAACGATGCTCATTTACCATGAAAAAGAGTTTAGCATACATTAATACAAATGTAGAATATGGTAGAAATTTTAAAACAACACTAAAGATTATAGGCTTCAGTATATAAAGTATTTACCAAAAACTCAATATTTTTGTAGGGGTTAGCCCATAGATTTTGAGAAAATTTCAAAAAATATGACAATATTGTTTTAATGCCTAGTTGCATCCTGCACTAACATATGATGATGTTCAAAGAGGTTTGGAGCCTTTGTCTCTCCGTTTATCAAGAAAATAATAATTTTATAGTGGTTATTCCATCGATTTAGGGGTATTATGAAGTTTTACTAAATTAATTGATAAAAACAATTGAACGATGCTCATTTACCATGAAAAAGAGTTTAGCATACATTAATACAAATGTAGAATATGGTAGAAATTTTAAAACAACACTAAAGATTATAGGCTTCAGTATATAAAGTATTTACCAAAAACTCAATATTTTTGTAGGGGTTAGCCCATAGATTTTGAGAAAATTTCAAAAAATATGACAATATTGTTTTAATGCCTAGTTGCATCCTGCACTAACATATGATGATGTTCAAAGAGGTTTGGAGCCTTTGTGCTCTCCGTTTATCAAGAAAATAATAATTTTATAGTGGTTATTCCATCGATTTAGGGGGTATTATGAAGTTTTACTAAATTAATTGATAAAAACAATTGAACGATGCTCATTTACCATGAAAAAGAGTTTAGCATACATTAATACAAATGTAGAATATGGTAGAAATTTTAAAACAACACTAAAGATTATAGGCTTCAGTATATAAAGTATTTACCAAAAACTCAATATTTTTGTAGGGGTTAGCCCATAGATTTTGAGAAAATTTCAAAAAATATGACAATATTGTTTTAATGCCTAGTTGCATCCTGCACTAACATATGATGATGTTCAAAGAGGTTTGGAGCCTTTGTGCTCTCCGTTTATCAAGAAAATAATAATTTTATAGTGGTTATTCCATCGATTTAGGGGTATTATGAAGTTTTACTAAATTAATTGATAAAAACAATTGAACGATGCTCATTTACCATGAAAAAGAGTTTAGCATACATTAATACAAATGTAGAATATGGTAGAAATTTTAAAACAACACTAAAGATTATAGGCTTCAGTATATAAAGTATTTACCAAAAACTCAATATTTTTGTAGGGGTTAGCCCATAGATTTTGAGAAAATTTCAAAAAATATGACAATATTGTTTTAATGCCTAGTTGCATCCTGCACTAACATATGATGATGTTCAAAGAGGTTTGGAGCCTTTGTCTCTCCGTTTATCAAGAAAATAATAATTTTATAGTGGTTATTCCATCGATTTAGGGGGTATTATGAAGTTTTACTAAATTAATTGATAAAAACAATTGAACGATGCTCATTTACCATGAAAAAGAGTTTAGCATACATTAATACAAATGTAGAATATGGTAGAAATTTTAAAACAACACTAAAGATTATAGGCTTCAGTATATAAAGTATTTACCAAAAACTCAATATTTTTGTAGGGGTTAGCCCATAGATTTTGAGAAAATTTCAAAAAATATGACAATATTGTTTTAATGCCTAGTTGCATCCTGCACTAACATATGATGATGTTCAAAGAGGTTTGGAGCCTTTGTGCTCTCCGTTTATCAAGAAAATAATAATTTTATAGTGGTTATTCCATCGATTTAGGGGGTATTATGAAGTTTTACTAAATTAATTGATAAAAACAATTGAACGATGCTCATTTACCATGAAAAAGAGTTTAGCATACATTAATACAAATGTAGAATATGGTAGAAATTTTAAAACAACACTAAAGATTATAGGCTTCAGTATATAAAGTATTTACCAAAAACTCAATATTTTTGTAGGGGTTAGCCCATAGATTTTGAGAAAATTTCAAAAAATATGACAATATTGTTTTAATGCCTAGTTGCATCCTGCACTAACATATGATGATGTTCAAAGAGGTTTGGAGCCTTTGTGCTCTCCGTTTATCAAGAAAATAATAATTTTATAGTGGTTATTCCATCGATTTAGGGGGTATTATGAAGTTTTACTAAATTAATTGATAAAAACAATTGAACGATGCTCATTTACCATGAAAAAGAGTTTAGCATACATTAATACAAATGTAGAATATGGTAGAAATTTTAAAACAACACTAAAGATTATAGGCTTCAGTATATAAAGTATTTACCAAAAACTCAATATTTTTGTAGGGGTTAGCCCATAGATTTTGAGAAAATTTCAAAAAATATGACAATATTGTTTTAATGCCTAGTTGCATCCTGCACTAACATATGATGATGTTCAAAGAGGTTTGGAGCCTTTGTGCTCTCCGTTTATCAAGAAAATAATAATTTTATAGTGGTTATTCCATCGATTTAGGGGTATTATGAAGTTTTACTAAATTAATTGATAAAAACAATTGAACGATGCTCATTTACCATGAAAAAGAGTTTAGCATACATTAATACAAATGTAGAATATGGTAGAAATTTTAAAACAACACTAAAGATTATAGGCTTCAGTATATAAAGTATTTACCAAAAACTCAATATTTTTGTAGGGGTTAGCCCATAGATTTTGAGAAAATTTCAAAAAATATGACAATATTGTTTTAATGCCTAGTTGCATCCTGCACTAACATATGATGATGTTCAAAGAGGTTTGGAGCCTTTGTGCTCTCCGTTTATCAAGAAAATAATAATTTTATAGTGGTTATTCCATCGATTTAGGGGGTATTATGAAGTTTTACTAAATTAATTGATAAAAACAATTGAACGATGCTCATTTACCATGAAAAAGAGTTTAGCATACATTAATACAAATGTAGAATATGGTAGAAATTTTAAAACAACACTAAAGATTATAGGCTTCAGTATATAAAGTATTTACCAAAAACTCAATATTTTTGTAGGGGTTAGCCCATAGATTTTGAGAAAATTTCAAAAAATATGACAATATTGTTTTAATGCCTAGTTGCATCCTGCACTAACATATGATGATGTTCAAAGAGGTTTGGAGCCTTTGTCTCTCCGTTTATCAAGAAAATAATAATTTTATAGTGGTTATTCCATCGATTTAGGGAGTATTATGAAGTTTTACTAAATTAATTGATAAAAACAATTGAACGATGCTCATTTACCATGAAAAAGAGTTTAGCATACATTAATACAAATGTAGAATATGGTAGAAATTTTAAAACAACACTAAAGATTATAGGCTTCAGTATATAAAGTATTTACCAAAAACTCAATATTTTTGTAGGGGTTAGCCCATAGATTTTGAGAAAATTTCAAAAAATATGACAATATTGTTTTAATGCCTAGTTGCATCCTGCACTAACATATGATGATGTTCAAAGAGGTTTGGAGCCTTTGTGCTCTCCGTTTATCAAGAAAATAATAATTTTATAGTGGTTATTCCATCGATTTAGGGGGTATTATGAAGTTTTACTAAATTAATTGATAAAAACAATTGAACGATGCTCATTTACCATGAAAAAGAGTTTAGCATACATTAATACAAATGTAGAATATGGTAGAAATTTTAAAACAACACTAAAGATTATAGGCTTCAGTATATAAAGTATTTACCAAAAACTCAATATTTTTGTAGGGGTTAGCCCATAGATTTTGAGAAAATTTCAAAAAATATGACAATATTGTTTTAATGCCTAGTTGCATCCTGCACTAACATATGATGATGTTCAAAGAGGTTTGGAGCCTTTGTGCTCTCCGTTTATCAAGAAAATAATAATTTTATAGTGGTTATTCCATCGATTTAGGGGTATTATGAAGTTTTACTAAATTAATTGATAAAAACAATTGAACGATGCTCATTTACCATGAAAAAGAGTTTAGCATACATTAATACAAATGTAGAATATGGTAGAAATTTTAAAACAACACTAAAGATTATAGGCTTCAGTATATAAAGTATTTACCAAAAACTCAATATTTTTGTAGGGGTTAGCCCATAGATTTTGAGAAAATTTCAAAAAATATGACAATATTGTTTTAATGCCTAGTTGCATCCTGCACTAACATATGATGATGTTCAAAGAGGTTTGGAGCCTTTGTGCTCTCCGTTTATCAAGAAAATAATAATTTTATAGTGGTTATTCCATCGATTTAGGGGGTATTATGAAGTTTTACTAAATTAATTGATAAAAACAATTGAACGATGCTCATTTACCATGAAAAAGAGTTTAGCATACATTAATACAAATGTAGAATATGGTAGAAATTTTAAAACAACACTAAAGATTATAGGCTTCAGTATATAAAGTATTTACCAAAAACTCAATATTTTTGTAGGGGTTAGCCCATAGATTTTGAGAAAATTTCAAAAAATATGACAATATTGTTTTAATGCCTAGTTGCATCCTGCACTAACATATGATGATGTTCAAAGAGGTTTGGAGCCTTTGTGCTCTCCGTTTATCAAGAAAATAATAATTTTATAGTGGTTATTCCATCGATTTAGGGGTATTATGAAGTTTTACTAAATTAATTGATAAAAACAATTGAACGATGCTCATTTACCATGAAAAAGAGTTTAGCATACATTAATACAAATGTAGAATATGGTAGAAATTTTAAAACAACACTAAAGATTATAGGCTTCAGTATATAAAGTATTTACCAAAAACTCAATATTTTTGTAGGGGTTAGCCCATAGATTTTGAGAAAATTTCAAAAAATATGACAATATTGTTTTAATGCCTAGTTGCATCCTGCACTAACATATGATGATGTTCAAAGAGGTTTGGAGCCTTTGTGCTCTCCGTTTATCAAGAAAATAATAATTTTATAGTGGTTATTCCATCGATTTAGGGGTATTATGAAGTTTTACTAAATTAATTGATAAAAACAATTGAACGATGCTCATTTACCATGAAAAAGAGTTTAGCATACATTAATACAAATGTAGAATATGGTAGAAATTTTAAAACAACACTAAAGATTATAGGCTTCAGTATATAAAGTATTTACCAAAAACTCAATATTTTTGTAGGGGTTAGCCCATAGATTTTGAGAAAATTTCAAAAAATATGACAATATTGTTTTAATGCCTAGTTGCATCCTGCACTAACATATGATGATGTTCAAAGAGGTTTGGAGCCTTTGTCTCTCCGTTTATCAAGAAAATAATAATTTTATAGTGGTTATTCCATCGATTTAGGGGGTATTATGAAGTTTTACTAAATTAATTGATAAAAACAATTGAACGATGCTCATTTACCATGAAAAAGAGTTTAGCATACATTAATACAAATGTAGAATATGGTAGAAATTTTAAAACAACACTAAAGATTATAGGCTTCAGTATATAAAGTATTTACCAAAAACTCAATATTTTTGTAGGGGTTAGCCCATAGATTTTGAGAAAATTTCAAAAAATATGACAATATTGTTTTAATGCCTAGTTGCATCCTGCACTAACATATGATGATGTTCAAAGAGGTTTGGAGCCTTTGTGCTCTCCGTTTATCAAGAAAATAATAATTTTATAGTGGTTATTCCATCGATTTAGGGGTATTATGAAGTTTTACTAAATTAATTGATAAAAACAATTGAACGATGCTCATTTACCATGAAAAAGAGTTTAGCATACATTAATACAAATGTAGAATATGGTAGAAATTTTAAAACAACACTAAAGATTATAGGCTTCAGTATATAAAGTATTTACCAAAAACTCAATATTTTTGTAGGGGTTAGCCCATAGATTTTGAGAAAATTTCAAAAAATATGACAATATTGTTTTAATGCCTAGTTGCATCCTGCACTAACATATGATGATGTTCAAAGAGGTTTGGAGCCTTTGTGCTCTCCGTTTATCAAGAAAATAATAATTTTATAGTGGTTATTCCATCGATTTAGGGAGTATTATGAAGTTTTACTAAATTAATTGATAAAAACAATTGAACGATGCTCATTTACCATGAAAAAGAGTTTAGCATACATTAATACAAATGTAGAATATGGTAGAAATTTTAAAACAACACTAAAGATTATAGGCTTCAGTATATAAAGTATTTACCAAAAACTCAATATTTTTGTAGGGGTTAGCCCATAGATTTTGAGAAAATTTCAAAAAATATGACAATATTGTTTTAATGCCTAGTTGCATCCTGCACTAACATATGATGATGTTCAAAGAGGTTTGGAGCCTTTGTCTCTCCGTTTATCAAGAAAATAATAATTTTATAGTGGTTATTCCATCGATTTAGGGAGTATTATGAAGTTTTACTAAATTAATTGATAAAAACAATTGAACGATGCTCATTTACCATGAAAAAGAGTTTAGCATACATTAATACAAATGTAGAATATGGTAGAAATTTTAAAACAACACTAAAGATTATAGGCTTCAGTATATAAAGTATTTACCAAAAACTCAATATTTTTGTAGGGGTTAGCCCATAGATTTTGAGAAAATTTCAAAAAATATGACAATATTGTTTTAATGCCTAGTTGCATCCTGCACTAACATATGATGATGTTCAAAGAGGTTTGGAGCCTTTGTCTCTCCGTTTATCAAGAAAATAATAATTTTATAGTGGTTATTCCATCGATTTAGGGGTATTATGAAGTTTTACTAAATTAATTGATAAAAACAATTGAACGATGCTCATTTACCATGAAAAAGAGTTTAGCATACATTAATACAAATGTAGAATATGGTAGAAATTTTAAAACAACACTAAAGATTATAGGCTTCAGTATATAAAGTATTTACCAAAAACTCAATATTTTTGTAGGGGTTAGCCCATAGATTTTGAGAAAATTTCAAAAAATATGACAATATTGTTTTAATGCCTAGTTGCATCCTGCACTAACATATGATGATGTTCAAAGAGGTTTGGAGCCTTTGTGCTCTCCGTTTATCAAGAAAATAATAATTTTATAGTGGTTATTCCATCGATTTAGGGGGTATTATGAAGTTTTACTAAATTAATTGATAAAAACAATTGAACGATGCTCATTTACCATGAAAAAGAGTTTAGCATACATTAATACAAATGTAGAATATGGTAGAAATTTTAAAACAACACTAAAGATTATAGGCTTCAGTATATAAAGTATTTACCAAAAACTCAATATTTTTGTAGGGGTTAGCCCATAGATTTTGAGAAAATTTCAAAAAATATGACAATATTGTTTTAATGCCTAGTTGCATCCTGCACTAACATATGATGATGTTCAAAGAGGTTTGGAGCCTTTGTCTCTCCGTTTATCAAGAAAATAATAATTTTATAGTGGTTATTCCATCGATTTAGGGAGTATTATGAAGTTTTACTAAATTAATTGATAAAAACAATTGAACGATGCTCATTTACCATGAAAAACAGTTTAGCATACATTAATACAAATGTAGAATATGGTAGAAATTTTAAAACAACACTAAAGATTATAGGCTTCAGTATATAAAGTATTTACCAAAAACTCAATATTTTTGTAGGGGTTAGCCCATAGATTTTGAGAAAATTTCAAAAAATATGACAATATTGTTTTAATGCCTAGTTGCATCCTGCACTAACATATGATGATGTTCAAAGAGGTTTGGAGCCTTTGTGCTCTCCGTTTATCAAGAAAATAATAATTTTATAGTGGTTATTCCATCGATTTAGGGAGTATTATGAAGTTTTACTAAATTAATTGATAAAAACAATTGAACGATGCTCATTTACCATGAAAAAGAGTTTAGCATACATTAATACAAATGTAGAATATGGTAGAAATTTTAAAACAACACTAAAGATTATAGGCTTCAGTATATAAAGTATTTACCAAAAACTCAATATTTTTGTAGGGGTTAGCCCATAGATTTTGAGAAAATTTCAAAAAATATGACAATATTGTTTTAATGCCTAGTTGCATCCTGCACTAACATATGATGATGTTCAAAGAGGTTTGGAGCCTTTGTGCTCCCCGTTTATCAAGAAAATAATAATTTTATAGTGGTTATTCCATCGATTTAGGAGTATTATGAAGTTTTACTAAATTAATTGATAAAAACAATTGAACGATGCTCATTTACCATGAAAAAGAGTTTAGCATACATTAATACAAATGTAGAATATGGTAGAAATTTTAAAACAACACTAAAGATTATAGGCTTCAGTATATAAAGTATTTACCAAAAACTCAATATTTTTGTAGGGGTTAGCCCATAGATTTTGAGAAAATTTCAAAAAATATGACAATATTGTTTTAATGCCTAGTTGCATCCTGCACTAACATATGATGATGTTCAAAGAGGTTTGGAGCCTTTGTGCTCTCCGTTTATCAAGAAAATAATAATTTTATAGTGGTTATTCCATCGATTTAGGGGTATTATGAAGTTTTACTAAATTAATTGATAAAAACAATTGAACGATGCTCATTTACCATGAAAAAGAGTTTAGCATACATTAATACAAATGTAGAATATGGTAGAAATTTTAAAACAACACTAAAGATTATAGGCTTCAGTATATAAAGTATTTACCAAAAACTCAATATTTTTGTAGGGGTTAGCCCATAGATTTTGAGAAAATTTCAAAAAATATGACAATATTGTTTTAATGCCTAGTTGCATCCTGCACTAACATATGATGATGTTCAAAGAGGTTTGGAGCCTTTGTCTCTCCGTTTATCAAGAAAATAATAATTTTATAGTGGTTATTCCATCGATTTAGGGAGTATTATGAAGTTTTACTAAATTAATTGATAAAAACAATTGAACGATGCTCATTTACCATGAAAAAGAGTTTAGCATACATTAATACAAATGTAGAATATGGTAGAAATTTTAAAACAACACTAAAGATTATAGGCTTCAGTATATAAAGTATTTACCAAAAACTCAATATTTTTGTAGGGGTTAGCCCATAGATTTTGAGAAAATTTCAAAAAATATGACAATATTGTTTTAATGCCTAGTTGCATCCTGCACTAACATATGATGATGTTCAAAGAGGTTTGGAGCCTTTGTCTCTCCGTTTATCAAGAAAATAATAATTTTATAGTGGTTATTCCATCGATTTAGGGAGTATTATGAAGTTTTACTAAATTAATTGATAAAAACAATTGAACGATGCTCATTTACCATGAAAAAGAGTTTAGCATACATTAATACAAATGTAGAATATGGTAGAAATTTTAAAACAACACTAAAGATTATAGGCTTCAGTATATAAAGTATTTACCAAAAACTCAATATTTTTGTAGGGGTTAGCCCATAGATTTTGAGAAAATTTCAAAAAATATGACAATATTGTTTTAATGCCTAGTTGCATCCTGCACTAACATATGATGATGTTCAAAGAGGTTTGGAGCCTTTGTCTCTCCGTTTATCAAGAAAATAATAATTTTATAGTGGTTATTCCATCGATTTAGGAGGTATTATGAAGTTTTACTAAATTAATTGATAAAAACAATTGAACGATGCTCATTTACCATGAAAAAGAGTTTAGCATACATTAATACAAATGTAGAATATGGTAGAAATTTTAAAACAACACTAAAGATTATAGGCTTCAGTATATAAAGTATTTACCAAAAACTCAATATTTTTGTAGGGGTTAGCCCATAGATTTTGAGAAAATTTCAAAAAATATGACAATATTGTTTTAATGCCTAGTTGCATCCTGCACTAACATATGATGATGTTCAAAGAGGTTTGGAGCCTTTGTGCTCTCCGTTTATCAAGAAAATAATAATTTTATAGTGGTTATTCCATCGATTTAGGGGGTATTATGAAGTTTTACTAAATTAATTGATAAAAACAATTGAACGATGCTCATTTACCATGAAAAAGAGTTTAGCATACATTAATACAAATGTAGAATATGGTAGAAATTTTAAAACAACACTAAAGATTATAGGCTTCAGTATATAAAGTATTTACCAAAAACTCAATATTTTTGTAGGGGTTAGCCCATAGATTTTGAGAAAATTTCAAAAAATATGACAATATTGTTTTAATGCCTAGTTGCATCCTGCACTAACATATGATGATGTTCAAAGAGGTTTGGAGCCTTTGTGTCTCCGTTTATCAAGAAAATAATAATTTTATAGTGGTTATTCCATCGATTTAGGGAGTATTATGAAGTTTTACTAAATTAATTGATAAAAACAATTGAACGATGCTCATTTACCATGAAAAAGAGTTTAGCATACATTAATACAAATGTAGAATATGGTAGAAATTTTAAAACAACACTAAAGATTATAGGCTTCAGTATATAAAGTATTTACCAAAAACTCAATATTTTTGTAGGGGTTAGCCCATAGATTTTGAGAAAATTTCAAAAAATATGACAATATTGTTTTAATGCCTAGTTGCATCCTGCACTAACATATGATGATGTTCAAAGAGGTTTGGAGCCTTTGTCTCTCCGTTTATCAAGAAAATAATAATTTTATAGTGGTTATTCCATCGATTTAGGGAGTATTATGAAGTTTTACTAAATTAATTGATAAAAACAATTGAACGATGCTCATTTACCATGAAAAAGAGTTTAGCATACATTAATACAAATGTAGAATATGGTAGAAATTTTAAAACAACACTAAAGATTATAGGCTTCAGTATATAAAGTATTTACCAAAAACTCAATATTTTTGTAGGGGTTAGCCCATAGATTTTGAGAAAATTTCAAAAAATATGACAATATTGTTTTAATGCCTAGTTGCATCCTGCACTAACATATGATGATGTTCAAAGAGGTTTGGAGCCTTTGTGCTCTCCGTTTATCAAGAAAATAATAATTTTATAGTGGTTATTCCATCGATTTAGGGAGTATTATGAAGTTTTACTAAATTAATTGATAAAAACAATTGAACGATGCTCATTTACCATGAAAAAGAGTTTAGCATACATTAATACAAATGTAGAATATGGTAGAAATTTTAAAACAACACTAAAGATTATAGGCTTCAGTATATAAAGTATTTACCAAAAACTCAATATTTTTGTAGGGGTTAGCCCATAGATTTTGAGAAAATTTCAAAAAATATGACAATATTGTTTTAATGCCTAGTTGCATCCTGCACTAACATATGATGATGTTCAAAGAGGTTTGGAGCCTTTGTGCTCTCCGTTTATCAAGAAAATAATAATTTTATAGTGGTTATTCCATCGATTTAGGGGTATTATGAAGTTTTACTAAATTAATTGATAAAAACAATTGAACGATGCTCATTTACCATGAAAAAGAGTTTAGCATACATTAATACAAATGTAGAATATGGTAGAAATTTTAAAACAACACTAAAGATTATAGGCTTCAGTATATAAAGTATTTACCAAAAACTCAATATTTTTGTAGGGGTTAGCCCATAGATTTTGAGAAAATTTCAAAAAATATGACAATATTGTTTTAATGCCTAGTTGCATCCTGCACTAACATATGATGATGTTCAAAGAGGTTTGGAGCCTTTGTCTCTCCGTTTATCAAGAAAATAATAATTTTATAGTGGTTATTCCATCGATTTAGGGAGTATTATGAAGTTTTACTAAATTAATTGATAAAAACAATTGAACGATGCTCATTTACCATGAAAAAGAGTTTAGCATACATTAATACAAATGTAGAATATGGTAGAAATTTTAAAACAACACTAAAGATTATAGGCTTCAGTATATAAAGTATTTACCAAAAACTCAATATTTTTGTAGGGGTTAGCCCATAGATTTTGAGAAAATTTCAAAAAATATGACAATATTGTTTTAATGCCTAGTTGCATCCTGCACTAACATATGATGATGTTCAAAGAGGTTTGGAGCCTTTGTCTCTCCGTTTATCAAGAAAATAATAATTTTATAGTGGTTATTCCATCGATTTAGGGAGTATTATGAAGTTTTACTAAATTAATTGATAAAAACAATTGAACGATGCTCATTTACCATGAAAAAGAGTTTAGCATACATTAATACAAATGTAGAATATGGTAGAAATTTTAAAACAACACTAAAGATTATAGGCTTCAGTATATAAAGTATTTACCAAAAACTCAATATTTTTGTAGGGGTTAGCCCATAGATTTTGAGAAAATTTCAAAAAATATGACAATATTGTTTTAATGCCTAGTTGCATCCTGCACTAACATATGATGATGTTCAAAGAGGTTTGGAGCCTTTGTCGTCTCCGTTTATCAAGAAAATAATAATTTTATAGTGGTTATTCCATCGATTTAGGGAGTATTATGAAGTTTTACTAAATTAATTGATAAAAACAATTGAACGATGCTCATTTACCATGAAAAAGAGTTTAGCATACATTAATACAAATGTAGAATATGGTAGAAATTTTAAAACAACACTAAAGATTATAGGCTTCAGTATATAAAGTATTTACCAAAAACTCAATATTTTTGTAGGGGTTAGCCCATAGATTTTGAGAAAATTTCAAAAAATATGACAATATTGTTTTAATGCCTAGTTGCATCCTGCACTAACATATGATGATGTTCAAAGAGGTTTGGAGCCTTTGTCTCTCCGTTTATCAAGAAAATAATAATTTTATAGTGGTTATTCCATCGATTTAGGAGGTATTATGAAGTTTTACTAAATTAATTGATAAAAACAATTGAACGATGCTCATTTACCATGAAAAAGAGTTTAGCATACATTAATACAAATGTAGAATATGGTAGAAATTTTAAAACAACACTAAAGATTATAGGCTTCAGTATATAAAGTATTTACCAAAAACTCAATATTTTTGTAGGGGTTAGCCCATAGATTTTGAGAAAATTTCAAAAAATATGACAATATTGTTTTAATGCCTAGTTGCATCCTGCACTAACATATGATGATGTTCAAAGAGGTTTGGAGCCTTTGTGCTCTCCGTTTATCAAGAAAATAATAATTTTATAGTGGTTATTCCATCGATTTAGGAGGTATTATGAAGTTTTACTAAATTAATTGATAAAAACAATTGAACGATGCTCATTTACCATGAAAAAGAGTTTAGCATACATTAATACAAATGTAGAATATGGTAGAAATTTTAAAACAACACTAAAGATTATAGGCTTCAGTATATAAAGTATTTACCAAAAACTCAATATTTTTGTAGGGGTTAGCCCATAGATTTTGAGAAAATTTCAAAAAATATGACAATATTGTTTTAATGCCTAGTTGCATCCTGCACTAACATATGATGATGTTCAAAGAGGTTTGGAGCCTTTGTCTCTCCGTTTATCAAGAAAATAATAATTTTATAGTGGTTATTCCATCGATTTAGGGAGTATTATGAAGTTTTACTAAATTAATTGATAAAAACAATTGAACGATGCTCATTTACCATGAAAAAGAGTTTAGCATACATTAATACAAATGTAGAATATGGTAGAAATTTTAAAACAACACTAAAGATTATAGGCTTCAGTATATAAAGTATTTACCAAAAACTCAATATTTTTGTAGGGGTTAGCCCATAGATTTTGAGAAAATTTCAAAAAATATGACAATATTGTTTTAATGCCTAGTTGCATCCTGCACTAACATATGATGATGTTCAAAGAGGTTTGGAGCCTTTGTGCTCTCCGTTTATCAAGAAAATAATAATTTTATAGTGGTTATTCCATCGATTTAGGGAGTATTATGAAGTTTTACTAAATTAATTGATAAAAACAATTGAACGATGCTCATTTACCATGAAAAAGAGTTTAGCATACATTAATACAAATGTAGAATATGGTAGAAATTTTAAAACAACACTAAAGATTATAGGCTTCAGTATATAAAGTATTTACCAAAAACTCAATATTTTTGTAGGGGTTAGCCCATAGATTTTGAGAAAATTTCAAAAAATATGACAATATTGTTTTAATGCCTAGTTGCATCCTGCACTAACATATGATGATGTTCAAAGAGGTTTGGAGCCTTTGTCTCTCCGTTTATCAAGAAAATAATAATTTTATAGTGGTTATTCCATCGATTTAGGGAGTATTATGAAGTTTTACTAAATTAATTGATAAAAACAATTGAACGATGCTCATTTACCATGAAAAAGAGTTTAGCATACATTAATACAAATGTAGAATATGGTAGAAATTTTAAAACAACACTAAAGATTATAGGCTTCAGTATATAAAGTATTTACCAAAAACTCAATATTTTTGTAGGGGTTAGCCCATAGATTTTGAGAAAATTTCAAAAAATATGACAATATTGTTTTAATGCCTAGTTGCATCCTGCACTAACATATGATGATGTTCAAAGAGGTTTGGAGCCTTTGTGCTCTCCGTTTATCAAGAAAATAATAATTTTATAGTGGTTATTCCATCGATTTAGGAGGTATTATGAAGTTTTACTAAATTAATTGATAAAAACAATTGAACGATGCTCATTTACCATGAAAAAGAGTTTAGCATACATTAATACAAATGTAGAATATGGTAGAAATTTTAAAACAACACTAAAGATTATAGGCTTCAGTATATAAAGTATTTACCAAAAACTCAATATTTTTGTAGGGGTTAGCCCATAGATTTTGAGAAAATTTCAAAAAATATGACAATATTGTTTTAATGCCTAGTTGCATCCTGCACTAACATATGATGATGTTCAAAGAGGTTTGGAGCCTTTGTCGTCTCCGTTTATCAAGAAAATAATAATTTTATAGTGGTTATTCCATCGATTTAGGGAGTATTATGAAGTTTTACTAAATTAATTGATAAAAACAATTGAACGATGCTCATTTACCATGAAAAAGAGTTTAGCATACATTAATACAAATGTAGAATATGGTAGAAATTTTAAAACAACACTAAAGATTATAGGCTTCAGTATATAAAGTATTTACCAAAAACTCAATATTTTTGTAGGGGTTAGCCCATAGATTTTGAGAAAATTTCAAAAAATATGACAATATTGTTTTAATGCCTAGTTGCATCCTGCACTAACATATGATGATGTTCAAAGAGGTTTGGAGCCTTTGTCTCTCCGTTTATCAAGAAAATAATAATTTTATAGTGGTTATTCCATCGATTTAGGGAGTATTATGAAGTTTTACTAAATTAATTGATAAAAACAATTGAACGATGCTCATTTACCATGAAAAAGAGTTTAGCATACATTAATACAAATGTAGAATATGGTAGAAATTTTAAAACAACACTAAAGATTATAGGCTTCAGTATATAAAGTATTTACCAAAAACTCAATATTTTTGTAGGGGTTAGCCCATAGATTTTGAGAAAATTTCAAAAAATATGACAATATTGTTTTAATGCCTAGTTGCATCCTGCACTAACATATGATGATGTTCAAAGAGGTTTGGAGCCTTTGTGCTCTCCGTTTATCAAGAAAATAATAATTTTATAGTGGTTATTCCATCGATTTAGGGGGTATTATGAAGTTTTACTAAATTAATTGATAAAAACAATTGAACGATGCTCATTTACCATGAAAAAGAGTTTAGCATACATTAATACAAATGTAGAATATGGTAGAAATTTTAAAACAACACTAAAGATTATAGGCTTCAGTATATAAAGTATTTACCAAAAACTCAATATTTTTGTAGGGGTTAGCCCATAGATTTTGAGAAAATTTCAAAAAATATGACAATATTGTTTTAATGCCTAGTTGCATCCTGCACTAACATATGATGATGTTCAAAGAGGTTTGGAGCCTTTGTGCTCTCCGTTTATCAAGAAAATAATAATTTTATAGTGGTTATTCCATCGATTTAGGGAGTATTATGAAGTTTTACTAAATTAATTGATAAAAACAATTGAACGATGCTCATTTACCATGAAAAAGAGTTTAGCATACATTAATACAAATGTAGAATATGGTAGAAATTTTAAAACAACACTAAAGATTATAGGCTTCAGTATATAAAGTATTTACCAAAAACTCAATATTTTTGTAGGGGTTAGCCCATAGATTTTGAGAAAATTTCAAAAAATATGACAATATTGTTTTAATGCCTAGTTGCATCCTGCACTAACATATGATGATGTTCAAAGAGGTTTGGAGCCTTTGTCGTCTCCGTTTATCAAGAAAATAATAATTTTATAGTGGTTATTCCATCGATTTAGGAGGTATTATGAAGTTTTACTAAATTAATTGATAAAAACAATTGAACGATGCTCATTTACCATGAAAAAGAGTTTAGCATACATTAATACAAATGTAGAATATGGTAGAAATTTTAAAACAACACTAAAGATTATAGGCTTCAGTATATAAAGTATTTACCAAAAACTCAATATTTTTGTAGGGGTTAGCCCATAGATTTTGAGAAAATTTCAAAAAATATGACAATATTGTTTTAATGCCTAGTTGCATCCTGCACTAACATATGATGATGTTCAAAGAGGTTTGGAGCCTTTGTCGTCTCCGTTTATCAAGAAATTAATAACTTTATAGTGGTTATTCCATCGATTTAAGGAGTATTATGAAGTTTTACTAAATTAATTGATAAAAAAGCTATATTGATTCCCATATACCATGAAAAAGAGTTTCAAATACATTTATACAAATGAATAATGTGGTTAGAAATTTTAAAACAACACTAAAGGTTATAGGCTTCAGTATGTAATATATTTACCAAAAACTAATTATTTTCGTAGGGGTTAACACATAGATTTTGAGAAAATTTTAAAAAATATGACAATATTGTTTTAATGAATAGTTGGATCCTGCACTAACATATGATGATGTTCAAAGATTTTTTGAGCCTTTATTGTCTCCGTTTTCAAGAAATTAGTGATTTTATAGTGGTTATTCCATCGATTTAGGGAATATTATGAAGTTTTACTAAATTAATTGATAAACAAATTATATCGATTCGCATATACCATGAAAAACAGTTTCAAATACATTAATACAAATGTAGAATTTGGTTAGAAATTTTAAAACAACACTAAAGATTATAGGCTTCTGTATATTAAGTATTTTCCAAAAACTCAATATTTTTGTAGCGGTTACCACATGGATTTTGAGAAAATTTCAAAAAATATGACAATATTTTTTAATGCATAGTTGGATCCTGCACTAACATATGATGATGGTCAAAGAGTTTTTGAGCCTTTGTTGTCTCCGTTTTCAAGAAATTAGTGATTTTATAGTGGTTATTCCATCGATTTAGGGAATATTATGAAGTTTTACTAAATTAATTGATAAAAACATTATATCGATTCCCATATACCATGAAAAAGAGTTTCAAATACATTAATACAAATGTAGAATGTGGTTAGAAATTTTAAAACAACACTAAACATTATAGGCTTCAGTATATAATATATTTACCAAAAACAAAATATTTTCGTAAGGGTTACCACATAGATTTTGAGAAAATTTCAAAAAATAGGACAATATTTTTAATGCATAGTAGCTTCATGCACTAACATATGATGATGTTCAAAGAGGTTTGGAGACTTTGTTGTCTCCATTTTTCAAGAAAATAGTGATTTATAGTGGTTATTCCATCGATTTAGGGAGTATTATGAAGTTTTACTAAATTAATTGATAAAAAAATTATATTGATTCCCATATACCATGAAAAAGAGTTTCAAATACATTAATACAAATGTAGAATGTGGTTAGAAATTTTAAACCAACACTAAAGATTATAGGCTTCAGTATATAATATATTTACCAAAAACTAAATATGTTCGTAGGGGTGGGTAACACATGGATTTTAAGAAAATTTCAAAAAATTTGACATTATGGTTTAAATGCATAGTTGGATCATGCACTAACATATGATGATGTTCAAAGAGGTTTTGAGCCTTTGTTGTCTCCGTTTTCAAGAAAATAGTGATTTTATAGTGATTATTCAATCGATTTAGGGAGTATTATGAAGTTTTACTAAATTAACTGATACAAAAATTATATTGATTCCCATATACCATGAAAAAGAGTTTCAAATACATTAATACAAATGTAGAATGTGGTTAGAAATTTTAAAACAACGCTAAAGATTATAGGCTTCAGTATATAATATATTTACCAAAAACTAAATATTTTCGTAGGGGTTAACACATGGATTTTGAGAAATTTCAAAAAAATATGACAATGTTGTTTTAATGCATATTTGGATCCTGAACTAACATATGATGATGTTCAAAGAGGTTTGGAGCCTTTGTTGTTTCCGTTTTACAAGAAAATAGTGATTTTATAGTGGTTATTTCATCGATTTAGGGTGTATTATAAAGTTTTACTAAATTAATTGATAAACAAATTATATCGATTCCCATATACCATGAAAAAGAGTTTCAAATACATTAATAAAAATGTAAAATACGGTTAGAAGTTTTAAAACAACACTAAAGATTATAGGCTTCAGTATATAATATTTACAAAAACAAATATTTTCTTAAGGGTTACCACATAGATTTTGAGAAAATTTTGAAAAATAGGACAATATTTTTAATGCATAGTTGCTTCATGCACTAACATATGATGATGTTCAAAGAGGTTTGGAGACTTTGTTGTCTCCATTTTCATGAAAATAGTGATTTTATAGTAGTTATTCCATCGATTTATGGAGTATTATGAAGTTTTACTAAATTAATTGATAAAAAAGTATATCGATTCCCATATACCATGAAAAAGAGTTTCAAATACATTAATACAAATGTATAATGTGGTTAGAAATTTTAAAACAACACTAAACATTATAGGCTTTAGTATATAATATATTTACCAAAAACTAAATATTTTCGTAGGGGTTAACACATGGATTTTGAGAAAATTTCTAAAAATATGACAATATTATTTTAATGATTAGTTGGATCCTGCACTAACATATGATTATGTTTAAAGAGGGTTGGAGCCTTTGTTATCTCTGTTTTGCAAGAAAATAGTGATTTTGTAGTGGTTATTACATCATTTTAGGGAGTATTATGAAGTTTTACTAAATTCATTGATAAAACAAATTATATAGATTCCCATATACCATGAAAAGAGTTTCAAATACATTAATACAAATTTAGAATGTGGTTAGAAATTTTAAAACAACACTAAAGATTATAGGCTTCAGTATATAATATATTTACCAAAAACTAAATATTTTCGTAGGGGTTGTTAACACATGGATTTTGAGAAATTTTCAAAAATATAAAAATATTGTTTTAATGCATAGTTGGATCCTGCACTAACATATAATGATGTTCAAAGAGGTTTTGAGCCTTTGTTGTCTCCGTTTTCAAGAAAATAGTGATTTTATAGTGGTTATTCAATCGATTTAGGGAGTATTATGAAGTTTTACTAAATTAATTGATACAAAAATTATATCGATTCCCATATACAATGAAAAAGAGTTTCAAATACATTAATACAAATGTAGAATGTAGAATGTGGTTAAAATTTTAAAACAACGCTAAAGATTATAGGCTTCAGTATATAATATATTTACCAAAAACTAAATATTTCGTAGGGGTTAACACATAGATTTTGAGAAATTTTAAAAAAATATGACAACGTTGTTTTAATGCATAGTTGGATCATGCACCAAAATATGATGATGTTCAAAGAGGTTTGGAGCCTTTGTTGTCTCCGTTTTTCAAGAAAATAGTGATTTTATAGTGGTTTTTCCATCGATTTAGGGTGTATTATGAAGTTTTACTAAAATAATTTATAAACAAATTATATCGATTCTCATATACTATGAAAAAGAGTTTCAAATACATTAATACACATGTAAAATATGGTTAGAATTTTTAAAACAACACTAAAGATTATAGGCTTCAGTATATAAAGTATTTACCAAAAACTCAATATTTTCATAGGGGTTACCACATAGATTTTGAGAAAATTTTAAAAAATACGACAATATTTTTTTAATGCATAGTTGCATCTTTCACTAACATATGATGTTGTTTAAAGAGGTTTGGAGCCTTTGTTGTCTCTGTTTTTCAAGAAAATAGTGATTTTATAGTGGTTATTCTATCGATTTAGGGAGTCATACATAGGCTTCAGCATATAGAATATTTATCGAAAAACTCATTATTTTTGTAGGGGTTGTTAACACATAGATTTTGAAAAAATTTCAAAAATATGAAAAATATTGTTTTAATGCATAGTTGTATCTTTTACTAACATATGATGAACTAGGATAGGCCCGCCCTACGGGCGGGAAGTACGAAAAAACTATCTAGTTTATTTTTAATTTTTGAAATTTATCTAAAAATATATTTATTATTTGAGTTTGTTTTTTTATTAAAAATTATAGATTTATCCAGTTAATAAAGAAATTTCATTTTTATTATGTAATTATTTGACATATTAGTATTTACTTTTGTTTCATATAATTACAGATATCCAAAAAATTTAGTTTGAATTGAAACAAATAACAAATCGAATCAAATCTATATATTTGAATAACTAAGTATATAACTTTTATAGAATTATCTATATTTATGTGGATACAATAATTTTTAACTCTCCTTTATATCATAAAAAGCTAATGTGTTCATTTATTGTATAGTAGAGTGTTTGTATCTATTTGCAAATTATATTCTTATTTGCTATGATTTTTTTCATTAAAATAGTTGTTCTATTTTCATTTTGATATTTACTTTTTTTTTTAATATGAAACATTTTATACGATTTTTTCTAAATTAGTTTTCTAAGTGTGTAAATTTACGTTAAATGATTTGATTTTTTTGGAGAACTATGATAAATAATAAAGTTAATTTATGTGATTGAGATTAGTGTTTTAAAATAATTAAAACATATTTGTAAATATATTTTTTGTCAGTAAAAACTCAGATTGAAAATCTTTATTTTTGGACAAAATATTTATGACATCTCTCTTAATTTCAGAAACGTTTATGTAGTTTTTTTATAAAATAAAATCAATTAGTAAATGTTAATGGAAATATAAATATAAATAGAATTAGTGTCCAAGAAAAAGCGCCAAAACTCAGATTAGTGTTTTTTTCTCGTTTTTGATTTGTTATAAGTAGTTGTTTTGTGACCGTTAACAACCTAAGGAGTCTGCCAACGTGTTCGTCTTATAGGAGTACAACTGAGAGGTGATTTGTTATAAAACTTTTTTGTAAATTATAATTTTTTAAATTAATAAAATATCATAATCCCAACATTTTTAATTTATAGAGTTTTTACTGTATTTGAAAACGAACATATAATTCGAGTCTCTTGCAAAACTCTTCCTTAATTAATGTGAATGCTTTTAAGTGTAGTTTAAAAGAAGACATAATGTAATGTATTAGTTTGAGTTTATTTAGTATGAAAATAAATCCTCAAAAAAACTTATTTTTATAGTAACATTTGTTTTGCAATAGTTTTTGTGATAAAGTAAAAGTGAGTAGAGACGTAGTATTCATAAATAATCGCCATGTAGATAATGTGTAAGTAAAATTAGTACAATATTGTGGTTTTAGACATGCAGTTTCAACAATGCGTCTTTAAATGTTGTGGTAACGAAGTCAAGATTATTTAGTGTTTAAAATTTAATTTTTAGTGCTTTAGAGTTCATTGTGTTAAGGTTTGGGGTTAAGTGTTTTAGGTCTAGAGTTTAAGGTTTAGGAATTTGGATTGAGAGTTTAAATATTTATTTTATTTTCAAAATAACATTTACTCTTATTAGAGCATCTCCAATGTAAAACTCCATTTTTTCCTCTAAAATGGAGTAAAAATGAAAATGAAGTAAAATTACTCCAATCCTACTTCATTTCTCATTCCATAATAGAGTGATGAACAAACAAAAAATAGATTACTTCATTTATGGAGTAAAATTTGAACGCTTCTTGAATAAGTGGTCCAGAAGAATATTTCTCCCGTTTGTGGTTGTTGTAAAATTTTGGTTTCTTCACCTTCATTGTTAGAATTATTTTAATTAGACATTTTGTCAAAAAAATTATTTTAATTAGACATTCTAATAGATATTTTATCACATTTTCCCTCTCAACCATTTGCGTGAAGACTTTAGTCATTGGAACCCCTGCTATATCTCCGTTTCCATTCTCACTAATGGACACCATTGTGACTATACAACCTTGTTCTCTCATTCTCCCTCCAAGTCCAATCCATGCTTTAATTGCACCATGGTAGAGCTATACATAGCCTAATCCCCACCTCAAACACCTGGGTTACTTCAATGTAGTGAAAATTTTAAAAGTAACAAATCACCAAAGAACTTATATGCAAATAAATATATAGAAAAAATAAAAGTAAATGAGCTGTAATTTGTTGAATCTTTTAGTACACGTCTTACAAAAATCTAATCCCAACTTTCTTAAGACATAAGGAACTCTGTATATTCATTTCACAAAATTACTTGTGTGAAATTCGTTTCTCTAGCTCTCAAAAGTACAAATATAATCTAAATAAATCCATTTGGATCATTAGTTTACATGAAAAATATGCTATTGAGGATCAAAACCCTATTCAGATTAACAACACAGAGTTGAAAGAAAAAAAAAAAAGATTAACAACACATGAACGACTTTTTTCACTGATCCAGTTGTTTTAGATGATGGAGTCTGAAAACCGGTACGGGCTTGCAACAAACACTTCTCTGATAACTCACAATACGTGGTATAGACTTGCTAATATATAATTTTAACCTGTGGCAGGTGCAACCCCTTTATCCAACGTGGGTCCGCCTCTGCTTCTTAACCTCTTCAAGCTTCACTTCTCATCAAGAAAATTGTCCTTGATCCCTTTTTCCCTTTCTTCACCAACTTCGTCGCCCATTCAAATGAAATTCAGTTTCTCTCTCGGAAGAGATGGACCAATGACTGGTCTCCCGCATAGAGCTTAACGCATCACCACACCAAAAGAGTAAACATCAGATTTCTCAGTCAGTTGTTGTTTGGTCAACTACTCGAATCAAGATAATAAAAACTTCCTTTCACCAGCATACTCACGTGTCAACTTGGATAAGACTGGTCAAGATCTGGACCAGTCTTAGGCGATAGAAAGTCTGCAACTTTGACATGAAATTCTCATCCAAGTGAACGTTAGCAGACTTCACATTGCTGTGTGTTGATGGCTATTGCAAAATCTGTATGAGGATAGTAAAGCCCTCTAGATACACCAACATATATCTCAAGTCTCTGCCTCCTGTTCAACCTAGGGTTATCCGACGCCTACAGATGGTCCTTAAGAGTTACATTTTCCATACTCTCATACCCGATGTAAAGCTATAGCTGATTAGTATTTCTGTGTTTAGGAAAAAGAAAAAAAAATCCTTTCCTCGTTTGCCCGTTTAACTTCGGGATCTTGCACTCAAAACAACAGAGAATGGTTCAATCCACTTTGTATTTTTTTAATACATTCAGTCTTTCATCAATGCAAGAGCATAGAAGTTTATTTCAAACCTGTGGATATGGTCTAGCATCAGAAACCTTGTCCCTGGTGGGATGCTCACATCTATTACCACTCTTCATTCATATTTCAAAAAGCATCAAGACATCAGTCTTAGTTACAACACGAAAGAAACCTTATATATATATATAGCGGTGAGAAAGTAAAGAATAATATCTCCCTTTGAAAAAATATTGCTTGGAAGATAGCAAAACCAGCAGCAGTGGTGACTGCATTTAGTGGTTGTCCTTGCAAGCCTTGGCTCACCATAGATTAACCAAATCCAGATCCTAATACTGCTACCACGCTGTCAAAGTCATTGAAGAAGTAGTTACTTAATAAACTCATGCAAGTGGATTGTGAACTGATACTTACGCGGTTCCGACTTGCACACAGTTTCAAGATCCTCAAATCCTATGACATAATCTTTGATATGGAACCTGTTAAAAATAATATCTTCGTTCACCAATCACCACACATACTTCGTCTCAGCAAGTCAAATGTTCAACTCAACCACAAAAGTTAAAAACTTCCAAGCGGTGAGATTGTTATATAGAGAAGAAAACAAAACACGACATAACAGAGGGAGAGATCTCGACTCCCAAAATCCCAACAGGCAAAATCTCGACGGTGGTGCTAGAACGACCGGCTCTCAGATCGGAGAACATGGGAGAGAAGTTTGATATTCTCATTTCTGAAAGTTTGGTAACGATTGAGAGTAAAGAACTGATGATTTTCACCAAAATAAACTCTTACATTTATAGCTGTAGATTCAATGAAGGGAATAAAAAAAGGGACGTATTGAGTAAAAAGTCGTGTGAGTAGTGGGGAGGTATTGTTAATGAGGGCATTAATGACGAAGATTGAAGGTTGCCTACTTCCATAACGTTTTTGTAGTTCGTCCGCCGGTAAGGAGAAGACGATTCGATTAGACACATGCAGATTCCAACAGGGTTTGGCCGTAAACAATTGTCCAACGTTACTCGGACTGATTTTCTTCGGCTGCTACAACCATTAATGGAGAGGGACACGTGTCACCTAATCCTTGAATATCAGTATGAACCCTAGAAATCAAATGTCGCAATTGTTGAAGCGAAGAGTGACTTGGAGATTGATTTCCATTAGCCCACTAAACAAAGTCTTAAGCCCAGATAAAAAGATTGCAATTAAACACGTCAAGCCCAAACAAAATCCAAACAAATTAACTCTTTCGTAAATGAGACGGTGCGTTTCAACGGAGTGGGACACGTGTTACCCTTAGGATCACCAAATTTCTGACGTGGCAGCAGGAGAAGGAGGGAGTAGTCTTCTTTATATAATAAGATGTCAAATATGTTTGAAACCTCTGTTGTCTTTTTTTCTCTAGAGAATAGTGATTTTATAGTGGTTAGTTTACCAATTTTGGGAATACTATGAAATTTTTCTAAATTGATTGACAAAAAATTTAAACGATGCTCATGTACCATGAAAGAGAGTTTAATATACATTAATACAAATGTAGAATGTGTTTAGAAATTTTAAAATAACACTAAAGATCATAGGCTTCAGTATATATAGCATTTATCGAAAAACTTAATATTTTCGTAGGTTACCACATAGATTTTGAGAAAAATTCCAAAATATGACAATATTGTTTTAATGCATAGTTGCATCATGCACTAATATATGAAGTTCAAAGAGGTTTGGAACCTTTGTTGTCTCCTTTTCTCTAGAGAATTGCGATTTTATAGCGGTTAGTTCACCAATTTAGGAAATATTATGAATGTTTACTAAATTAATTGATAAAAAAATTAAAACGATGTAAAAAGAGAGTTTAATATATATTAATACAAATGTAGAATGTGTTTAGAAATTTTAAAACAACACTAAAAATCATAAGCTCCAATATATAGAGCATTTACCAAAAAAATCAATATTTTCTTAGGAGGTTAACTCATAGATTTTGTGAAAAATATAAAAATATTGTTTTAATGCATAGTTGCATCGTGCACTAACATATGATAAAGGTCAAAAATGTTTGGAACCTTTGTTGTCTCCGTTTCTCTAGAGATTAGCTATTTTATAGTGGTTTGTCCACTTATTTAGAGAGTATTACGAAGTTCTACTAAATTAATTAATTAAATTTTGAAAGATGCTCATGTACCATGAAAGTGAGTTTAACATACATTAATACAAATGTTAAATGTGGTTAGAAATTTTAAATCAACACTAAAGATTATAAACTTCGGTATATACAATATTTACTAAAAAACTCAATATTTTCTTAGGGGTTAACACATATAATTCCAGAAAAATTTGAAAATATGAAAATAATATTTTAATGCATAGTTCCCACTGATTAGCCTATTTCGGTTTTCTGATGTCTAAACCAAAAATCTAAACCGGATACTTACCTTGCTCACAAGTCGTTGACCAACAACAATTAATTAATGAATTAATATTAACGTAAAGTAACGTAGTAAGAAAGGAAAGAGAAATTAATAAATAGAATAATTCTGGAAATTCTGGAGAGTTGGCGGCGACAGTTTCCTCTGGGTTTGCAGAGCTTATTCCTATTCCTACCTTTCTCTCGAAGGAAAGCTCTCATCTTTCACCGCAGATCACGTTCCCCGTAAGATCATCTACCAAACCCACTTCCCAGATTTTCATTTCGTTCTTCCTTTAGATTCCTTTAGATTAAAGCTTCCTGATTTTGAGATCTCCGTTGTAATTGATGTTCAGAGACTCAATGGTTGGTGTGTAGTTTTGCTAGATCGAAAACCTCCCTGTTGAAATTGATTGATCTGTTATGTGATCTTGTGTGGATGATGATTGTCAAAGTGAAAGGCTTTTTTAGTTTTTTTTTCTACTGCATTCATTATGATTCCTTTGTGTTGTGTAGGGGCTGATTCGTTGGTATATATTGGTTTACAAGATGGCATCTGCGACGCTTAGGAGACGGCTTCATCACGGGGATATAGATGGGAGAAAGTTTGAACGTTATGATGCTACTACAGACTCTGATACTTTAAGCGAGCCTTTGTTGGGAAGTAGTAGTAGTAATGATAGTAAAGCTGTGTACAATGAGGTTAGTTGTGTTTCTTTGTTCTCTTCTAAATAGAGTTGATTGAGAGGAACCCTTTTATGTATTATTATGTGTCGACTTAGGAGCGTACTCTGGAGGATATTTGGGAAGAAGAACGGAAGAAACAGCAAAGTCATTGGACATTGATATTTTCTCAGTTGATTGCACAATGGGCTCAGTGGATAGGTTTGGTTTGTTTGTCTTGTTAGTTGTTACTAGTGCTCCCTGATTGTCACTTTTCAGTTTGTTTCTTGGTTTTGGCAGCCAAAGTTGTGTTTGGATCTGGCTCGCTTTTTGGGAGGTTTCTTTCTCTGCCTCATATAGGCTCTGGTGGAAGGCTTTTGCCACCTCCTCTTAGTTTGTTGCAGGTAATACTCAAAGCATCTATCTTTATCTTGTGAACATCTTATATCAAATGATATGGTCAATTTGACTGTATTTGATTACCTCTTACTAGGAAGAGAGGCTGAGGAACATTAAAAGAAGAATTGAAATACCCTTTGATGGTTCTCGAATGGAGCATCAAGTAAGTGTTTCTCATGGACTCTCTGTTTGCTATATCAAAAGTTCTGTCCAGATTATGTAATGGCATGATTAACAGGATGCACTTAGACAACTATGGAGGCTAGCTTATCCACAGAGGGAGCTACCACCTCTAAAATCAGAACTCTGGAAGGAGATGGGGTGGCAAGGAACAGACCCTTCTACAGATTTTCGGTACACACTAGTTTAGATTTGGATCTTCTTCATTACTAGTCATTTTACTGATGATGGCTTTCGTAAATGGTTTTGTAGAGGTGGAGGTTATGTATCACTGGAGAATCTAATCTTCTTTGCTAAGACCTATCCGGAATCATTCCAAAGATTGTTACATAAACAAGATGGAACAAGAGCTGAATGGGAATATCCATTCGCGGTCGCCGGCATCAACATCTCATTCATGCTGGCACAAATGTTAGATCTCCAATCAGGTAAAAATGCTCAAGAATTTACCAAGTGAAAACCGATGAAATGTGTTTATAATTGTGTTTCTATTACAGGGAAGCCATCAACGGTCGCTGGGATAAGGTTCTTGGAGTTTCTGGAGGAAGATGAAATGGCGTTTGATAATCTTTACTGTATAGCTTTCCAAATGATGGATGCTCAATGGCTTGCCAAACGAGCTTCTTACATGGAATTTAATGTAAGATAGTCTTTGAACCAGGCTTGTTTACCGTTTGGAATTTTCGGTTTGGTTGTGTTAACCGGTTCTTGTAAAACAAATTTGGCAGGAAGTTCTTAAATCAACGAGGACACAATTGGAACGTGAGCTGGCTCTGGATGATGTTTCGAGCATCAGAGATTTGCCTGCTTTCAATCTATTGTACAAAAAATAATTTTTACATATTTACTTTCAATTTTCTATCTGTATTTATATAATAATTTGAGAAATTCAGTGTATTGAATAATCTGTTTTTGCTGAAATTGTTCGGCAAATAATTTGTTTTCCATATATAAAGTAAAAGTGTAAAACTAAGAAACCATTATTATATAGTTCGACATGTATTTACTTTATTTTCGAAAAACTGAATTTGATTTTAAAGCAACGTAGGTACATTTATGCATTTATATGTTTATGAATTTACACAAGGGAACAGTTTATACACACTTCTCACTTCTCACTTCCTCTCATCTTCTCTTATAGGATTCGAATCCTCATGAGATGGCTGAATGCTCCACGCTTTCATACGTTCGCTTGTCTTTTTAACCTACAAAACAAAAAAGATTTCAAGAATTTTCATATCTTCGTTGTTTAAGTAAGAAGTACAAATTTATTTGCTTACCTCTAATTCCCAGTCAGTTCTGTAAATGATATAACACAATATCGCAGTTTGGATCGCTATACCAGCCGACATTCCAGACCATAGTCCCTAGATATCAGACAAATGAAATGTAATTGCCTTAACAACAGAGTTTTCTTACATTATATTTTAATTAGTACTAATCAAAACGTTACCTTAACACCGAGATGGAAAACATAAGTAAGGATGAGACCCAAAGGAATACCAACTGCGTAATATGAAACAAAGTTCACAACTGCCACTATACTCTGCATCCCTGCTCCAACCGCCACACCTGTTTTATTCAACATTTAAAACCATTTATCTATAATTTTCATTTAGTTATTAGAACCAAACCTATATTTTAAGTATGAAACATATACATAGGAATTTTTGTTTTTAGTTTTGACCTGAGAGTACAGGTTGAATGCTGTTGAGTAAGATTGATACGGCAAGGATTATCGATAGATCATCCACTGCTTTTGAAACCTCTTTGCTATTGGTAAACAAATACGATATCTGACCGCAAAATGCTAAGCATAGAACAGAGAATATCACTCCCATGATTGTTGATACTGTGATTATCACTTTGATAGAGAATCTCACTGCAGCTGCATCTCCCTTCCCCAACTCGTTAGCCACTCGGACGCTATACGATGCATGTAAGCAAACATAATTGATCATTTAATATTATTAACTATGAATATACTTAGCTTATAAACTTGTGAGCATTACCAAGCTGCACCCAAGAAGCCAAGGCATATGTTGAATTCCAATGTATATATGTATTGGCTGAAAATTTCCAAGATAATTTATATACAGAATGTTTATTTGCATGAATGAAATTCACACTAATTGCAAAATATGTGAATGGCTGTGAAGATGTTGAGTTCACCATATTGAGAAAGCAGAGATTGCGATATTAGCGTCTTTTGTATAACCAGCCATTAATACAAGGAGACTCAGGTACCAATACTCTAAGCTGTTAAATGAAAGCAACAAAATTATCAGAAGTATAAACATTCCCAGTATAACATCATTTTAATTAGACTAAAAAATAATAAGTTGGATCCCACTTCAAGCGTTGGTTTGTGTTATAACACATATAAGTTGTTAAAAAAAATTATTTAAAGTTTAGTAATTACCAGATCATGAAGCCTGAAGAAATGGAGAGCTTGAGCATAGGAATCAGGTCAACAAAAGCAGCAGTACTAAATCCAGACCAAGTGAAAGGACACCATCCACCAAAAACATACACAAACTCAGCCAATACCAAAGCCCACGAGCTCACATTAAGCCCGAGGAGCGCACCACCAATCCCCATCCCCATAAAACTCACGCACCACCATGTGACCAAGAGGTCAAGAGCCAATGACAAGACCGAGAGAACGCCTACGATAGCGTTCCTCATTTGTGCTTGGAGGTACATTTGCATAGTCATAGTGAAGATTAAGCTATAGACATAAGGGATCGTCCAAGGATATATCTCATCAACGGTCCTCGTGATATCAACATTTTGGCCTAAAAGACGGAGAATGGGACCGGCAAATATGATAAACGGTAGGAACAAAGTGGTCACGGCTATGTCTATAATCCATGAACGTTGTAGATATATCCCCATTGTGTGGTACTGTTCTGCACCGTATGCTTGTCCACATAACGTCTCCGTGGCACTTGACATACCGCCCTATATAATAACAACCAAAAAGACTTATATTTCAATAAACATATTTTTTCCATATCCAAATGTACACTAGTAATTGAACTGAGATTAATAGCTTGTTTACCGTTAAACCGTAGAGAAAGCGAATGAATGTGCTTTGGAGGAGAGCATAAGCGGCTAGACCCAACTCAGAGGAGTGACCGATGAAGGCTTGAGCCACAATGATGCTTCCAAACGAAGTCATTCGGAACAAAGAGGAAGGTAATGCTATTCTCCACATTTTGCTTACTTCACTCCAAACCTTTGCTCTCAGATAGAGACTCTCTATACTGTTGCTCTGAGCCTTAGCGTCTGATCCTACACGTAGTAGATTCTCCTCCATTTCTCCTTGACTGCTCATTTTTTTGTTGTTGTTTCCGTCTTCCGTTCTTGAATCTGAAATTATCCATACAAGAACAATTACTTTTTCGGACACGAAAACAAATACTTATCATCAAAAAGCAAGAGTAAAGATGTATGAGTAGAAGACTTACCCACCTGGACTTATCAATCAAACACACATATATTACACTAAAGGTTCAAATTGAAGACACAAATGTTGAAAAACAAAAGATGTTGACTGAACCTATGAAGCAAGTGATTTATTACCTTTGTTTAAGAGAAAATACTAAAAGTCAAGAAGACCAGAGAAGAGAGAGAGAGAGACATAGAGTTCAGCGATGATCATCAAGAAGAAAATTTCACCGAAAACAAACTTGAAACTTAAATTTAGCTTTTTCTCCTTTTTGGGGGAATATGTCAGAACAGAACTGAAACGTCTCGATATCTATACAAATAGCGATAAAAGAGTATATCTTTATACGTATTACGTATGTACAGAAAACTGTATGTATCTGCTAAGATACTCGTATGTGAAAAAGAGTGAAAACATAGATAAATTGACTTTGTGATTCTGTGCGTGTTATTAGTAATTGATTATACAAATCAGAATACTAAACTATACTACGTTCTACATATACATAGTCATTAGTTACTACAAAATGGCACAATACAAAATATTTAAACCTCTAGTTAATAATGATATTCACATTAATATGAATATCATATCATTTCCTCTTTTTTCTTTTAAATTGGATTATTATCCAATTTGAAAACAAATTCGATTTTTGTATCTTAACAAAAGAAAAGAAAAAGTTTCCCCCTAATCTTAGGGTCCAATGATCTTCTTTTTTCGTCGGGATGCAATCGTGGCCGATCCCTCATTAGCTGTTTTTCTTGTCGACACCGCTCGATCGTCAGGTATTATTCTCTACAGTTTTCTTTTTCTGTTTTTGTTATTTTTTTGCTTAATAGTTGTGTTTTATTATCTTTTTTTGGATAAAATGTGTGTTTATTATCTTCTTCTGTGTGTTTATTATCTTCTTTTTTGTGGTTACCAAATAATAACATTTCTGTGTTTATTAACACTGCATGCTGCTTCGACAATGCTTTTCTTGTTTATCCAATTTCCGTTGAACGGATAAAGAGGTCACCTTATGACTATGAGCCTCCACGTTATGCAAGCAAAGGAGACAGTAAATGCACTGCACGTGACACGCATGCACATTCCATGCAGTACCTTCCATGTGTAAACTCTTGTCCCTTTGAAAATGCTCTCGTGTCTTATTTCTTGAAAGAACAAAATAAAGTATCTTCGGTTGTTCAAGAGTTACGGAGTCCTGGATTATAATTTGTGTTAGTTGGGCCCTTTATGCATGCAAATCAAATTTTATTCCACTCTAGACAAATGTACGTGGATATGTTTGTTTACTTATACTCTTTAAAAGTTTTTTTTTTAGTATTCTAAACTTTTAGTTGAGTCACTGTTGCACTCTCTACTTAAATTCAAATTCACTTTTATATCTTCCGAGCACTACTAATTATTGCTATTGAATATCTAAATTGTGATCAGTGTTAGGGTTTAGGTACCCAAACTTTACTTGTTTAGCCATACACTTCCGTAACTTGAACATCAAGATATGAGTTAGAAAAGAAGAAGACTAGGGCAAATCCAAGATGGCCTTTAATCCTCTATATATATCACAAAATCTTTGAAAAAAACTGTCTGATCTCTCAATCCCCGCATGGCCTTGCCAAAACCTGTAAAAGCTTAGGCTTGTAAAATTATTACAATACTTTTAGATGAAAAAGAGAAAATAAGACTTTTTACCTCTCGTTTCCATGTTGCATAGTTTACACTCTACTTCAAGGCTTTTCTTATAGCTGCTACTAATTAATGGCTCATCTCTTGAACCTCTTTGTGGATGGAACTAAACAGAGCTGTTGTGATATACCGCTCCCCATGGCTCGGAAACAGAACCTGTTCTCACGAAATCTAATATATTAGAGACAAAACTAAACCACTAACATGGTTACTAGAAACTGAACTCTATTTGTCCTCACCGTGATAAGTTTCCCGGTGTTCTCAGCTCTTTTAGCTAAGCTGATTGCTGCTACTGCAGCAGCTCCAGACGAGATCCCAACCTAATGTGTATCCGCAAAAGTTAAGTAGCTAAAGAAGAGAAGAGAGAACAATAAGAGATTGTTGTCCATACCAGTAACCCTTCCTCTAAAGCTAGTCTTCTAGCCATCTCAATTGCTTCCTCGTTGCTAACCTATACCGTTTCGAATGATCATCATCTATATATATTCTTTATAGTTATTTGAAATGTGAGATTAATGCTAACCTTAAACACTTCATCAAGTAGCTTAACATCCAAGATTCCCGGTACATAACCTGAAAAAAAAAACATGTAGTAGTAGTGTTCTGTAAGACTGTAAGGAAGATGCTACTACACTTAATGAATTTGTAAAGCCTAATCAAATGCTCCTTACCAGGACTATCTCCAGAGATCACACTTCTTTCTGAGGGTTCAACACCAACTACCTATGTTTCAAATGATGTTTAGGGATAAGGAAACCATAAGCTTAAACCAGAAAGCCAGAGAAAGAGAAAGAGAAAGAGAAAAGACCTTAATGTCAGGGTTCATCATCTTCAAGAAACTTCCTGTACCCGTTACAGTCCCACCAGTTCCAATTCCAGCAACAAATATATCAACATTACCCAATGTGTCTTCCCAAATCTCTGGTCCTGTAGTCTCAAAATGGATCTTACCAAAAACAAAAACAAAAACATTTGATTAGTCTCACAAAGTCTAAAGCCAAGGAAAAGATTAAAAGCTTTACCTTTGTATTAGCCGTATTATCAAACTGCTGAAACATATAAGCGTTCTTGGTCTTCAGAACAATCTCTTTAGCCTTATCCACCGCACCTTTAAGACCTTTCTCCGGACTCGTGAGCACGATCTCCGCTCCAAGCGCGCGTAAAAGCATCCTTCTCTCAACGTTTATAGAAGCAGGCATGGTCACTATAAGCTTGTACCCTTTAGCTGCAGCCACAAAGGCTATCCCCAGGCCAGTGTTTCCCGTCGTTGGCTCTACCAACACACTCTGCTTTGACACTTACCAAATCAGCAATCTATCAAAAACATTTAAAACTATAAAAAGGCAAAGAAACAATAACCTTTCTGGGAGTTATGTCTCCTCTGTCTTCTGCCTCGTTAATCATGCTGAGACCAATCCTGCAGAGACAGAGAGAGCGAGACAATAGTCAAATTAAACAATCAATGAATCAAATGATATGAAAGATGGAATATTTTTGCTGACCTGTCTTTGACGCTTCTACAAGGCTCCATTGATTCGAGCTTTGCAGCAACGTCAGCAACACACCCGTCAGTGACTCTGTTGAGATACACCATTGGTGTGCTTCCAATCAACTAAGCTCAAAATCAACACAATTTCAAAAACCCATCACAAAAGGACAAATCTTTGATTGTATAAAGTTGAGTCCTTTGAAAACTCACTTGAGTGACGTCTTCTGCAATGTTGACCGTTTCTGATTCCTCTGTTCCCACTTCGTGAGCAACAGTAGTAACTGGAGCCGGAGGAGGAGGAGGAGGTTTGGATTTGGATTTAGATTTTGGTTTTGTTCCGGTGGAGGGTTTTGAAGAGACGGCGGCTACGACGAGGGAGGATGATGAAGGTTCATGGTTAAAGGATAAGAAACGGTGCCGTTTTGAGGTTGTTAGAGTGAAGGGGTGATGAGGAAGAAGACGGAGGAGCGAAGGAGAGGAGAGTGCCATTCTTCGTCGCCGGTGAGGTTTAACGGATTAGGTTTCGTTTCTCTTTAATTCTTCTATTTTTAATTTATCGCTAGATTTTTTTTAAAAAAAAATGTTCAAATGTTTTTTTAGTGTTGGACAATATAGATGTCGTTCGGACAAGTATTGTAATAATAAAATAAAATATCAGCTATAAAAATATTTACCTTTATGTCGGCCCAACTAACTGTAAGAAACTGTTAAAAATCATATAAATAAAATTTTATAAATGTTCTATTTTTAATTTTTTCACGCAAGAAAATTAAGAAAAAAACATATAAATCAATAGTGAGGATGCATCTTTTAATATTGAAGAAATGTAAATGTTCAGATATTTTTAAGCTTTGAAAATACAGATGTCATTCGGACAAACATTGTAATAGCATACAATATCAGTTATATAAACATTTACTTTTATGTCGGCCCAACTAACTGTAAGAAACTGTTAATAGAATTTTTAACACCATATAAATAAAAAATGAAAACAATTAAAATAGATACATGATTAACCATATATTATAGATACATCGATTAACCATAGATTAACACTTCAAATACCAAGGTAGCTTAACATCGTTTCTAACCAGACAAGGCTAAGAAATCGAAATTTAATTTAAAAAAACATTTAAAGATAATATTATTTAAGTCATGTGTCACACACACGTCGCTCTCACATTGCTTTAATCTTCGTCTCGAAGTATTGGATTCATGATGATTCTTCTTTCTCATCTCCTCCATCCTTATAAATACTCAACCACGTTAAACACGTTAAGCATTAAAAAGAAACTAACTGAAACAATGGCACTCAAAGCGATTCTCTTTCTCGGTTTACTTCTCGCCGTGATATCTTCTCCGACCACCGTCGATGGTGGATCAGTTTGTCCGAAGGCTTCCACTTTTGGTCGAGGGAGCTTTCCCGATGGTTTCTTGTTCGGTGCTACCACTTCTGCTTTCCAGGTAAAATTCTAATTTGAATTCAGAAGTCAAGTATTGTTGAGTCGCCGTTGACTTTATGTGTTAGTCGGATCTACTCTCCGGTTCCGATGAGCAAAGTTTGACTTTTTTTAATTAAGTAACTTTGTAAGTGTGGTTAATAATGTTTAGAGTCACAAATTCAATTTAAAGAAATCGAATTTGGCATTAATAGTGAAATGATTGAAGCTTATAAGTGAAAAAATTGAAAGCTTTATACATTAATAGAGTAGTAGGCCAATATGTGATTTTTTCAAGTTTCTGATTTTAGCTTTATATAGTTGCAGTCACTTTTAGTCCTCTCTAATGCTCTGTTTTCATGGTTGACTTATTGTTATTCGTGCTTGAAATTTTGTGGATTTTGATAAGACTGTGTGTTCTAATGTTGCTTGCTTGATTTGATTTGTGTAGCATGAAGGTGCACCAGAGGAAGGAGGCAGAGGTTTGAGCATTTGGGACTCATTCACTCATCAACATTCAGGTCTTTCCTCATTAAAATGATTCCTCTCTATGCACAAGTCCTGAAACTAATTCATGAGAATCTGATTTTAATCTGCAGAGAAGAACAATAACCTTCTGGGAGTTGATTTCTATCATCATTACAAGGTATATATATTCAATGTTGAATGAACAACTTTATCCATAGCCTTAGACTGAATTTTTAAGTGTGTAAACAACTAGTGGTGGTTCATGTTTCCTTATAAAATATTTTGCAGGAGGATGTTCAACTATTGAAGAAGCTGAACATGGATGCCTTTAGGTTCTCCATTTCTTGGTCAAGAATCTTTCCCCGTAAGACCAATATACAATTTTGTATTGGTTACTGATTTATTCATTTGCTATTGTATGAGATGTTTGATTCTTCTTATTGTAAAACAATCAGATGGGAAGAAGGACAAGGGAGTGAGTGAAACCGGAGTCAAATTCTACAATGATCTTATCAACGAGCTCATTGCAAATGGTCAGAACAATTCAAATCATATATTAACTCTCTTTTTTTACCTTTAAACATGTGGCTAAACTCCCATTCTTTATGCAGGTGTAACACCTGTGGTTACATTATTTCAATGGGATGTACCTCAAGCCCTAGAAGATGAATATGGCGGTTTCTTGAGTGACCTTATCTTGTAAGTACCTTTAAGCATCCAGATCTTAGTTTTTTTTTTTTTTATGTTCACTGATCATAGTTTTGCATACTCATTGGATGGATAGGGAGGACTTCCGGGAGTTTGCGAAATTTGCTTTCAACGAATATGGTGATAGAGTGAAGCATTGGGTTACTATAAACGAGCCTTATGAGTTTAGCCTTGGTGGTTACGGCACTGGAGAGAAAGCACCAGGAAGATGCTCTAAATACGTCAATGAGAAATGCGTTGCGGGTGATTCTGGACATGAAGTCTACACCGTCAGTCACAACTTGTTGCTGGCTCATGCTGAAGCTGTTGAAGAGTTCAGAAAATGTGCAAAGGTGAAATCTCTTATGAACCAGTCTATGTGATTCATTCAAGTTTATATTGATCTAATGCAATGTTCAAGAAATTTATAGGTGGAGCATTAACGAATTATTGATTTATTTTATATATATATATTATATTTATATAAGATATTATAATTTTTGAGTTTAATTATAAAATAATTTTGATCAATTATCAAAATTAGATATACAAAACAAAAGAAATAGACAAATTTGTGGATTTGTACTAACATTATTACTTAATTTTATAGATTTAAACCGATTTAAACTGATTTAGAATGGTTGAAACGATATGAGTTGTATAAATCAGATTTTTTTTAATTGTTTCGGCTAGGATCTATTTGCCGTTTCTGCCTAGACCGACTTTTAGAATCATGATCTAATGTGTGGATTCATATCAAACAGTGCAAAGATGGGAAGATTGGTATCGTTCAGAGTCCAATGTGGTTTGAGCCTTACGAGAAGAAGTCTTCAGAGGAGATAGTGAAGAGAGCAATGGACTTCACTTTAGGCTGGTGAGTATAGTGTTAAAGAAAATTAGCTTTTAGCGTTTTTGAGTTTGGATTCTGATAGTTCCGTGCAGGCATTTGGAACCAATAACACATGGAGATTACCCTCAAACCATGAAAGATAGTATTGGTTCTAGATTACCATCGTTTACAGACGAGCAGAAGGATAAACTGAAGGGTTCTTGTGATTTTGTTGGTGTCAACTACTTCACTTCTGCTTTTGTAGCTCATGTGGAGGATGTTGATCAAGAGAAACCGAGCTGGGAAGCTGATTCTCGCTTCAAACTACATTGTATGCTCTACTTTTCTCTAACCACTACATTTGTTTTTGATGATTAGTGTTCTTCTTTATAATCTTTCTTTTGGTTTTACTTGCAGTACAAAATCCAGATGGGTACAAGATTGGTTCTCAGGTATTTATATATGCGTCATCTACACATATTTTGAGCTCTTACTAATGTATTTGCTGATGATGTTTCAGCCGGCTACTGCTAAATATCCAGTGTGTGCTGATGGGTTAAGAAAAGTTTTGAAATACATCAAAGAGAACTACAATGACCCGGAGATCATCATCACTGGAAACGGTAAGTTATTTGCTTTCTTCTATCAGTTACCTTAAGCTTGATATGAATGGTCATATACCAATTCCATTTTTGCAGGGTACAAGGAGACACTCGGAGAGAAAGATGCACTTCCTGATGCTCTCAGCGACAGTAATAGGAAGTATTATCATATGAGACATCTCATGGCATTACATGGAGCAGTCTGGTTAGTTTTTTTTGCTTGTTCTTCTCCTTCTCTAGTTGATGGATTTGGTGACATAACCATTTGCTTTTATGTTGTTTTTTTTTGTAGTGAGGATAAGGTTAATGTTAAAGGGTACTTTGTGTGGTCGCTTATGGATGGACTAGAGTGGGAAGATGGATACAAGACTAGGTCTGGACTCTACTATGTCGACTATGCTAACAACATGGGAAGGCACGAGAAACAGTCAGCTAAGTGGCTCTCTAAGCTCCTTGAGAAAGCTCCTATTCAGTCCAAGGTTGATTTGGAATCAAGGAAGGAGTTATAAATGATCGGAGAAGAAACTATAATATCTCTGTTTAACCGTTCATATTATGTAATGTGTGTGTTCCTTTGTATCTTCAAAAGTGTTTAAGAGACCGATATATGTAGTTATGTAATAGTAATCAATAAATAAAGAAGAACCTTGTGTCACACGTTAGCTAGCAAAGAACAAGTTGCTTATGTAATTTGTGTTCTTTTATATCTTCAAAAGAGTGTAAGACAATGATATATGTAGTTATGTAATAGTAATCAGTAATCTTGTGTTACACGTTAGGTCTGAAAAAGAACAACTTAGATAATGTGTGTTCTTTTATACCATCAAAAGAGTGAAAGCCAATGATATTAAGTAGTTATGTAACAGTAATCAATAAATAAATAAGAACCTTGTGTCACACGTTACATTACGGTTATGTCTAAATCAAATCCCAAAGAAACCACAAATCTTCACCGTTTAAAAGGCCTTGTAAACCTATGAACCTTCATCTTCACCAAATGAGCTTTCCTCGCCAAACTTTCCAAACCATCTGAACTCCATAATCTCCACCATCATCTTTACATTTTAAGTTACTTTTTAAATCGATATACACAAGCTATACCTTAATTATTCTTAGACTTCTAAAAAAAAAAGTAAACATGCAACGGTTTTGAAAAAGTAAACATGACCCTATGATGCAAAGAAAAATAATATGGTAAAATCACCAAATTTGATTTGCATATTATAATGCAACTAAGTAGGCCTACAATACGTTGGGCCATGGAAAAGGCCCATAAGTAATAGTCTATTGATTATTAACAAAACAGAAATTAGAAGGCACACAACTCTTGTAATACTTTCTAACAAACGTAGGAAAATAAAAACCTACAAATTCAGAATAGACATAAAATATGTGGGAGGTAACATATAGATATAGTATATAAATATTAGTGATCCACATGGTAGCCAATGGGAAAATGTGTGGAGTGAGTTTGAAAAAGATCCATATGCTAAGTCTCAAATATATGTTTTCTTCGTTGAGTTCAGAATTCAAGAACTAACCAAACATGCGTCTCCTACTCAGTGGTTACAGTGGTCGGTGTTGTCGCTTAGTGGCTTTAATTTATTATTAATACGATTATTAGTATATATAGTAATAATATAGAATCTTTTTCACTCGTTATTATAACTTTGATTTTTTGGTTCAAAGATCAATTTTTTTTTTAATTTTTAGTTCAGTTTTTCTAACTTGTTTATTTCTACCGATCTCTTGTAGCCAAACTAGTTCTACCGGTTCACATAAATAATTCCTTTTTTAAAGCGCAAGAAGAAGGAACGCTCCAAAGTTATACTTACAAGGTGTTTACTCCATAATCAAAGCGCAAGAAGAAGGAGCGCTCCAAATTTACTCCATAATCAAAGCGCAAGAAGAAGGAGCGCTCCAAATTTACTTGATGCTTACAAAGTTAGATCTAATGGTCAGAATTTAGCTTTACAAAAAGTAATAGATTTGTCTTAAGCATCGGGGATTAAGATTTTGCTTCGACGTGTTAATTAAGGTTTATGTTTCGGAAAGCAGAAATCGACAAGAATACAAATTCTGGCGAACCCAGCTGTCTTATGCTCTTTCATTATTCTTATATCTATTCAAGGACTAAAATATTCCATTTTACTATGTAAAGAAATATTGACAAAAGAAAAAGAAATATTGAAATGCAAATTGTATAGTATAAAATGGGATGAATAAGGTTTGATCTTAAAAGTAGTTGCTTAATTTTATTGAGCTGATCCACAAATTAGCTAATGTGACAATTTGTCCCAGTGCAGCTGTCAACCAGATAAACTCAAAGCATAATCATATAGGTCACTTTTTCCTTCCACTGATATCATACAAGTCTTTTGATATTGCAGTACTTTGGGATCGATGTTTCTTTTTGTTTGAATTAACAAATATTAGTTGATTAATCATATCTTAATCGGCCACTTCCCTTTCACATCATTAATACAGACTGCAACATATTGTAATAATATCGTTAACGACCCTAGTTCGTTACCTACTTACCGATAATACTAGATACATCCTCACTTGGTCCTCAAATATATGACATAACTAGCTGCGATGGACTTAACTAAGACATTACTGATGCTGTGTGTCGACTTGTAGATACATACAAACTACAAAGGGTACAAATATCGACAACAAATACACCGTAGTTAACCAATGGTATTATTTTAGTATATAGCCCAAGCTAAAGATCGTCTTAGTAGTAGCAACCTTTTACTACATTAGTTTATACAATCGGAAAAGTGTTCAACGCAACTAATAGACTTCGACTTTATTTTATTTTTCGTACTCCCAATAACATTCATTACTCTGCACACGAACTACCTCGGAGATCTCTAGACACAGATTTTATTGCAAAAATAGTTACGTACTTTTAAACTAAATCACTAAACTGATACGAAACCTAAAATCTCTTCGTCTTATAAGAGATTTTTGACTTCACTTTTTCTTAATTATTACAAAATTAAGAAATACATAAGAAAATTTGATTGCACGATATGTCGACTCGGAAAGTAAAACAAAAACGGATGGATCGCAGCAATAAAGTCCAAGGTAGATTAATAAGGCATCTGTTGGAGAACCACACAGCCCAATAGTAAAGCCAGTTCATGTCTGTCTTGGAACCTGTTGATAACAAAACGCAAAACAAATAACAAACACTAACAAGAAGAACTTACAAATATAAACGCTAACTAATTGATGAAAAGATAAAGAAAGAGAGATGTAGACAGAAGAAACCCTAATGCCGAATATGATTTTAACACTCAAATTTTCAAAAGAATCATTTAGAGATAGAGAGACTAGATCAACTATATCAAAAATAAGACAACAACATTAGATAAAAATAAAGTTTCGATTTAGAAAAGACTTAATTTAATTTCATAAACTATATAGTACGATACTTCATAAGCAGTTGCAGACACATAATTAATCATTTAGTTGTAGACTTTCATTTCTTTTTAAAAAATATCTTAACTTTCATATTTCTTTTTTATATAAATTAGTGAGCATAACCATGGACATCATAACATATTAACATGAATGCTGACAAAAAAAACTAGCATTTTATAAATAAGTTGCTCAAACTAGTACGTAAGTGAAAGACATTTACCAAAATAGCAATTTATACGTTGTTATCTCAGTTCGAAAACATGAATATGAATTCTTATATTCAAATATGCGAACAAAATCATGGAAAAAAACTCGTTTCTTTTTTTACCAAAAAAAAAACTCGTATTTTCTATTCAAATGTTGAAAACCTCGTCAAATCACAAAGCTTCAGTTACAGAAAGTCAACATTTTTACCCCCTCCCAAAAAAAAAAACAAAGAAAGCCTTAACATATCATGTTCATTTACTCCACAAACCGACACTCATCAATTAAGAATTATATTCTGTTTCTCTTACGAAAGACTATAATATGTTAAGTTATGATGATTAAAATATATTATAGCAGACAATTTAGGACATTACCCCAATTGGGTTCCATCTCATTTCCTATTTTCAACACCAAAGTGAGGATGGAAAGATGGAGATGGAGAGATAAAGAACAAAACAAAAGTATAATATATAAAATTAGCTCGAAAACAAACAATGTGATAAAGCTCTTCACGAGGAATTCGATCAGAAAAAAACAAAATATAATACAAAAAAAAATACAAAGATGTGAGATTAAAATATTACCAGGAAATAAGCTTCACCATGTTGTAAGCTATGCATCAAAAAACCAAACTCATCAGTAGGAAGAGGAACACCTGAGGAATGCACCAAAACCAAATCTTCTCCAAACATTGCTTTCATGTCTATACCTCCACTCGTCACTTCTGTCGGAACTCCGTTTATAAAGACCGTTAACCCTAAATTTCAAAATATCTCTAATAATATGTCCGAAAATTATATTATAAAATTACCTATCAAGAACAAGAGTAGGCGATTGGGAGAAAAATTCATCTAATAGTCTTAGAAGTCGGTTCTTTGTTAACATTTATAGTTAAAATAAAGACATCAAGAGAGAGTTTTGTTCAGAAATCGACAAGAATACAAATTCTGGCGAACCCAGCTTTCTTATGCTCTTTCATTATTCTTATATCTATTCAAGGACTAAAATATTCCATTTTACTAATAAAAAAATATTGACAAAAGAAAAGAAATATTGAAATGCAAATTGTATATATAAAAGGGGATGAATAAGGTTTGATCTTAAAAGTAGTTGCTTAATTTATTGAGCTGATCCACAATTAGCTAATGTGACAATTTGTCCCAGTGCAGCTGTCACCAGATAAACTCAAAGCATAATCATATAGGTCACTTTTTCCTTCCACTGATATCATACAAGTCTTTGATATTGCAGTACTTTGGGATCGATGTTTCTTTTTGTTTGAATTAACAATATTAGTTGATTAATCATATCTTAATCGGCCACTTCCCTTCACATCATTAATACAGACTGCAACATATTGTAATAATATCGTTAACGACCCTAGTTCGTTACCTACTTACCGATAATACTAGATACATCCTCACTTGGTCCTCAAATATATGACATAACTAGCTGCGATGGACTTAACTAAGACATTACTGATGCTGTGTGTCGACTTGTAGATACATACAAACTACAAAGGGTACAAATATCGACAAACAATACATACACCGTAGTTAACCATGGTATTATTTTAGTATATAGCCCAAGCTAAAGATCGTCTTAGTAGTAGCAACCTTTACTACATTAGTTTATACAATCGGAAAAGTGTTCAACGCAACTAATAGACTTCGACTTTATTTTATTTTTCGTACTCCCAATAACATTCATTACTCTGCACGAACTACCTCGAGATCTCTAGACACAGATTTTATTGCAAAAATAGTTACGTACTTTTAAACTAAATCACTAAACTGATACGAAACCTAAAATCTCTTCGTCTTATAAGAGATTTTTGACTTCACTTTTTCTTAATTATTACAAAATTAAGAATACATAAGAAATTTGATTGCACGATATGTCGACTCGGAAAGTAAAACAAAACGGATGGATCGCAGCATAAAGTCCAAGGTAGATTAATAAGGCATCTGTTGGAGAACCACACAGCCCATAGTAAAGCCAGTTCATGTCTGTCTTGGAACCTGTTATAACAAAACGCAAAACAAATAACAAACACTACAAGAAGAACTTACAAATATAAACGCTAACTAATTGATGAAAAGATAAAGAAAGAGAGATGTAGACAGAAGAAACCCTAATGCCGATATGATTTTAACACTCAAATTTTCAAAGAATCATTTAGAGATAGAGAGACCTAGTCACTATATCAAAAATAAGACAACAACATTAGATAAAATAAAGTTTTCGATTTAGAAAAGACTTAATTTAATTTCATAAACTATATAGTACGATACTTCATAAGCAGTTGCAGACACATAATTAATCATTTAGTTGTAGACTTTCATTTCTTTTTTAAAAAATATCTTAACTTTCATATTTCTTTTTTACTATAATTAGTGAGCATAACCATGGACATCATAACATATTAACATGAATGCTGACAAAAAAAACTAGCATTTTATAAATAAGTTGCTCAAACTAGTACGTAAGTGAAAGACATTTACCAAAATAGCAATTTATACGTTGTTATCTCAGTTCGAAAACATGAATATGAATTCTTATATTCAAATATGCGAACAAAATCATGAAAAAACTCGTTTCTTTTTTTTTACCAAAAAAAACTCGTATTTTTCTATTCAAATGTTGAAAACCTCGTCAAATCACAAAGCTTCAGTTACAGAAAGTCAACATTTTTACCCCCTCCCAAAAAAAAAACAAAGAAAGCCTTAACATATCATGTTCATTTACTCCACAAACCGACACTCATCAATTAAGAATTATATTCTGTTTCTCTTACGAAAGACTATAATATTGTTAAGTTATGATGATTAAAATATATTATAGCAGACAATTTAGGACTTTACCCCAATTGGGTTCCATCTCATTTCCTATTTTCAACACCAAAGTGAGGATGGAAAGATGGAGATGGAGAGATAAAGAACAAAACAAAAGTATAATATATAAAATTAGCTCGAAAACAAACAATGTGATAAAGCTCTTCACGAGGAATTCGATCAGAAATAAAACAAAATATAATACAAAAAAAAATACAAAGATGTGAGATTAAAATATTACCAGGAAATAAGCTTCACCATGTTGTAAGCTATGCATCAAAAAACCAAACTCATCAGTAGGAAGAGGAACACCTGAGGAATGCACCAAAACCAAATCTTCTCCAAACATTGCTTTCATGTCTATACCTCCACTCGTCACTTCTGTCGGAACTCCGTTTATAAAGACCGTTAACCCTAAATTTCAAAAATATCTCTAATAATATGTCCGAAAATTATATTATAAAATTACCTATCAAGAACAAGAGTAGGCGATATTGGAAGAAAAATTCATCTAATAGTCTTAGAAGTCGGTTCTTTGGTTAACATTTATAGTTAAAATAAAGACATCAAGAGAGAGTTTTGTTCTGAAATAAAAGAAAAGAAATTAACCTCAGAATTTTGCTTTTATATTATATATAAACCAATATATTAGAGGACTGGCTTTCAAGTACAAGATGTTAGGCACCATTGGAAATGTAATTAACACGGGCTATTATTAATTAACCCCCAAATAAATAAAATTTAGTTAGTTTGGTTGAAACCCACCAAGAATTGGAATTTTCCTAGTTTAATTCAACTTTTACGATTTTTATAATGTTATAAAGACTTTTTGGGGAAAGAAAGAGTGTTAAGAGGAAAAAGCACTTGAGTTTAAAAAGCAAAAAGAGGCATGCAAATAAACTGTTTTGTTTACCTTGTTGGTAGTGATCATAACTGGAGCTTTGATCAGATGGGCACATCATTGGTGAGAGATTTGAGCTATGATGTTGATAATGATGCTGACTAGCTTCATGGTAACCCAATTGACCAGACATTGCTAAGAGATTTTCCATGCCATTATTGCTATGATTATCATATCCACCACCATAAGAAGAAGTTGAAGAGCTAGCTGAAGAAGAAGTTGAAGAGGAGCTTGAGCAAGGAGGAGAAGAAGAAAGACCAAGAAAAAATGAAGGAGTTTGAGATGATGACCCACCATATAAGTAATTAGAGGAAGTGCTACAACCTCCAAACCCCAAATCAGCCCCACTATATTGTGGTAAGCTGGTGTTTACCATCATGGTCTGGTCACAAGTATTGGTGGTTACGGCCGCAGCTGCGGCCTGGAGCTGCCGCTGCCTCCTTCGAGATCTTGACCGCCGGTTTTGAAACCAATAGAAGACATTTGCATCTCCCACCGCCCCAAACTTCTCGAGCATCTTTCGTATCCTTACCGTCTCTTCTTTGGGAGGGTTAACCATACCACTGTTGAAGATCGACTCAAGTATGAGTATTTGTTCCGGTTTAGGTGACCATCGTGACCGAACCGTTTCGGTCGAGGTGGAACCCGAAGCTGGGGAAGAAGGTGAGTGACTATGGCCGGTTGGGCTATGTTGTGTTTGTTCTTGGTCCATTACTTTCAAGAATATTGAAATTGTTTCACTGGTTCTTTTTCTGTTGCTTATTGATAATAAAAGAGAAAAGTACTTTTTTTTTAGTTTGAGTTTGTGAGAGGTGATGTCTAGAGAGTAAACTCATAAATTTATAGGAGAGTTATTCCTTCATATAATATGTTTTTCTTTGTTTATTAAGTTACATGTGGATTAATATATTTATCTTTTAGCGGCTTCGTTAAAAAAAAATTTGTCAACATATTAGGCTTCTTTAAATATACTCGAATTATTTAAGCAGATACTATCTTTTGTTTTATGCGCTAATTAAGTGGTACAGAATTATAACTTTAGTGTTAACGCGTACTCGGAGATACAAAAGCTGTGGGATTTGTTTGGCATTTGAGAATTTGGTAAATAAGAAAAATAATTTTTGACTATTATCCATCAGGGGTTAGAGCATCTCCAATGTATTACTCCAAATTTTACTCTAAAATGGTGTAACTTCAAAATGGAATTGGGTTTTAGTCCAATGTATTACTCCATTTTTTACTCCAAACAAAATATTTTTTTTATTTAGTTAATAATTGTTAGTAGTACCTTCAACTTATAAAAATTTAACAATTAACCCAACTACTTTATGTTTACAAAATTTCCATAATAATATATTTTATTTAAATTCAATATTTATCATTAAAATACAATTAGAGATTATCTTCCAATTTCAATTCGTGCAGATTTTATCATATGAAATTTTTCTAATTCAAAAATATTTATATGCATTAAAAGAACATAAAGAAAAAAATAAAGTTTAGTTTTGTAATTTGAATTATGTATTGGGTCTTATTATTTGTGCATATATCAAGTTTAACAAGTACAAATGTTATCAATCAAAATTTTGACCCACAAGATTAAAAAACTCATCTATTCCGTTTGAATAATACTTCACCGATTTTGGTAGTTTCAAAAACAATTTACCGAATTAATTATTAAATTTATTATTTATATTATATTATATTTATTTATATTATTTATTTTTTAGTTTTGACTTTTATGAGTTTATGCATATTTTATGTAAATTATAAAGTAATCTATTGCGGAGTATTATATTTTCTTATGTTATTATATTATTTTAAGTATGAAATAAAAACATTAAAAATTAAAAGAACCATTTCATAAATATAAAAAGTTCAATTCCAAAATGAAATAATGGATAAGATTACTCTATAAATGGAGTAATCATAGTTATTACTCCATTTTGGAGTTGAATATATAGTGAGATTGGAGAAAATTTTACTTCATAATTGAGTTTAGAGTCAAAAATTGAGTAGAATTGGAGATGCCCTTAATAATAGAACGTGTATCCAAAAAGTTTACAGTACTCCTTATCCGTTTTTATTTGCATGGGCAATTAAACTCATTATATGCACACACCGTTTTTGTAACTGCATTATATGCAGAAATAGTACTACCTTGAAAGGTATTTGCTATCAGTTAACCGTTTTAATCAGTTATATGTAATATACATGTTTTTTTGTCAGCGTATATATGTTAAATATAATCATATTTTCACTAATATATTTAAATTTCCAAAGTTGCAAACAATATGATGAATATAGTTAGACTGGTTAGCCCGGTTCTATTCAGCCGGAGTCGGCTTCATTTAACATTTATTACTCGGTCGATGCTAACCTTTAGTGGTTTGATACTTTAACGTTGGCTAAGTCCGTTCCAAAAAAACCAAAGGTTTTAAGAACATGAACATGTGCTTAGCTAACAAAAATTATTTGCAATTTCACTTATAGGTGCTTTTGCCACGCCAAAATGAATACCAGACCAGACGACAGTCTACAGGATAAGTCTAAATATTACTGTAGCAGTTCCGAAATATATTATACTGTCTAAAATGTATTATAGTTATATTAAGAAAAAGCTAATGTAAACTAATGGTACCGTCCACCGAGAAATAATTAAACGAGAAATCGGCCGTTATGATTCTCTTTCTGCTCTATAAAGTATTCCATTTGTTCCAGATTCATTAGAACTTTTTTTGTTCTACATTTTTTTCTAGATTGTAAAAATACTTCTTATAAAGAGTATTTGCATCCCATACGTTAATATTATCCCATAATTAGCAATATACCTAAAAATACTATTATTTACTGTTTGACAAAGGTAATTTGCAGTATGACATGTACACTGTGCGTTTACTAGTTTCACTGTATTATGCATTTTCCTAATTTCACACTTTGTTTTGGTTTTCTAACAAATTCACTCTTTTATAAATAATATTTAAAATATATTACAATATTATAGTTGGTAGATATATAATAAAAAGTTAATAAATTTAACATAAAGAATAATTATTTTTCAATAAGATAGAGTAATATTTTTGTTTTTTGATAGAAATATTTCAGATATAGTCATATTTTCAATAATAATTATATAAATGTAAAAAAATATAATTAGATAGAGTATTTTTTTTTGTTTTTGATAGAAATATTTCGGATAGGCTAATGATCAATTTCTAATGTTTTAAGGAGAAAATTTCACACTATTCTGACATTATGGGGGTATGTATTCAATTACAGTTTGAATTGATAATGATTTTTAGATGATTTAATTTGAAATAAAAATTTACTATAGATTTTATTAAACTATGTTAAAATATTATCTAAGATTATGAAATTTGATTTTTTTAATAAGAAATTCTACTCAAACATTTTAATGTAATTTATTAATTTATGGTCATATTTTATTTACTATTAATAAGTCATTGTATAGTATGACCAACTATAAATTTGAATATTATTTTTTAGTTATAACAAAATCTGTTGAGAAAGAATCTAAAAAAATATTACTAAAATTTTAAATATTTTATAAAATAACACTTTAATTAATTTAGTAATTAGTAGTATAATATTATATAAATCAATGTTAAGTAAAATTTATTCTAAAACAAGAAATACAAAGCCTATATTATTTTTATAAATTTTATAATTATATTCTGTATTATATAAAATTAAATATGACAAAATTATATTATATAGGTAAATTAACAAATTTTATTTGTTAAATTGTATCATTTAAATAAATGATCATTCATCATTAAAATTGGTTAAAATTCGTAACTATATAATATTTTTATACAAGAATAAATTTATTAACATAGGTTAAATTTTATATCTATAAATATATATTATTTATTTATTTATTTTGAAACTCTCTACAATAGATTATTTTAAAATATTTATATATTATATAAACAATACAATGTTTTTACTTATAATTCTCGTAAAATATTAAAATGATATATATTAAAATATATTTTAACAGTAAATATAAATTATCTTAAACAAATATATTTTCTATAATATAAATAAATAAATTAAAAAATGTATTATATGCAAAACGTATAAATAAAGAAAAATATATATATTTTGCAGAAGGTTCTCTATTTGATTATTTCAAATTGTTATTTTATTGTATCTAATTTGAAAATATATTTGTAAGTAATAAAAATTAATAACAAAGTAAAATATATTAAACAAATCACTATATATTAATAATACCGAATAAGAGATATAAACAATAATATTATAGAATTACACAATATATAACACTAAAATGGAAATATATATTTGAAAATTTTGTAATAATATCAAATATATTTATAAAATAAAAAATAGCAGCACGGACGTACGGGTCAAAATCTAGATAATAATTAAAATGCACAACTTCAAATATATTTATTAACAATGAGTTTTAAAATGATTTATCAAATAACACATCCCCTTTTATAATATTGGATTTAAAAACAAAATTTAATTTTATATTTAAATGATAATATATTTTCATTTTAAATTAGTAAAGATTACATCAGATTTTTAGGGTAATACAACCATTATTCTACAGTGGTTTATAGTGCAGCGAAAATCATCTTTATTAAAGAAAACATGAGATCATAATTATTAACCTGTCTAAACTGTACATGTGATGTAATGTAACATGAGATAAATTTACATAGTAAACACTGGCGATCTGATTCACCGAACACCCATATTCCTGCAAGTGAACATAGATACTAAAAACACTCTGTTGAATCACCATTATTAAATTATAAGGCTAAAAATACTTTCTTGTTTTATTTTTATTGTCGTGTAACTGTTTATTTCTAACAAAACTGATTATTTCGTATAAAGCATGGTAAAATGATATTTATACTAAAATAAAAAGAGTACATCTAAATATTAATTTTATTGTTTGTACATATATATAAATAAGAGCTGTCAAACCTTTTATAACTACTCTACTCTCCTTCAGGAATGTTATGTTAATTTTTAATTTCCCAAACAATGAGTATAGAGTACCTCGTAAAATTCAAATCTACTGCTTCTCAAGTAAAATTGGTTTCATCCTGTTAAGAAAATTGGAATTTAACAAATTTATTAAAGTTATTAAAATAACTATGTAGATATTTCCACACATCCAATCAATTCCTTATCGTTCCCTATTTGTATTTTCTTCCGTGAAATACACTATTTTTGGCGTCATGCAACAGAGACGCCTAAAAGATTATTTTTGTCACTTCCACGAATGAAGTCAAAATGTTTTTCTTTGCAACTAAGTTTCTAAAACTTATGAAACGAGGAAAATCCTTTTTTTTGACTTCGGAAAATCTCCGTAGTTCCCTAAAAATATTTTACATGAATACATTTACATTACAATAAGTTTTCACAAATATCAATTTATGGGAAAATTAATAATAAAAATATGGATATATCATTGACATATTGATAATTATTACTTAATAAAATTTAATTATGATATAATATTAGTTTCTGACTTAATTTGGATATAGTTCATAGAGCTCTGTTATACTATATAGTGTAATATATTAGTGAACTAAATCATTTAATTTAATACTCTCAAAAAATAAATGCTTCGAGGGAAGAAGTGACAAGACTTAGTGTGGCTTTTTTCCCCCTTTAATGTACCCTTGTTAGTCGTTCAATAAATTGATTAATAAACTAGTAACTGACATATAATTTTCAAAAAAAATTAACTAACTTTGAAAATAATATCACCAATATCGCATTTTATATTAACTTTATAAGTATCATATGATTGGTAAATTATTAGTCAAATCTTTGACATGGTATATATATAAGTGCATACTTTTTTCTAAATAAGCATATAGAGTTGACAAAATAAAAATAAAAGAGCAATTACGGAGGAAAAGCCAAACTGAAGGTCAAGAAACCGTGCAATTAGTTATTGCATATGACGTTAGGGAAACATGGCTTACAGTGGGCAGCCACTCGTTTCTATTTTGTAAGTTGAACAAAATATGATTATAACTAATATTTTATCATCATATTTGTGTTGATTCCTATAAATTTGTATTTGACAGTTAAGATTTAACTGTGTTCTTCCTGTAAAGTTATATTTTATTATCATGTTTTTGATCAAGACTCCAACGACGATTTTTTTTTTTGACCAAACTCCAACGACGATTTTAAAATATACTTTTGATCATAGTTGATCCAAGGTGTTTTAAAATAATAACGAAAATGCTGACAAATAAATATCGAGTCCAGATTTCTGATCAAGCGTGTAATTTTTTTTTGAACATATTTTTATGTAAATTTTTTTTTTAATAACGGAATATTAATAAAGTCATTTTCTTCTTGGGACGGTCGTTGTCTTTTTTTTAAACAAAGGTACGGCCATTGTCTATTGCATCTTGGAGTTTACTAAGTATTTACCAAATCAAGTGAGTGTGTTATAAAATTAACTGCTCACAAATACTTTGATCTTTCCAAATACTAACCATAGGTCATACCAGTAGCGACTTATGAGAGTAGAGCAACACATATGCATGCATGTTATTTTATAATAAGATGTGAAATGAACAAATGCCATTAATATGCGAATTAGTGTATATTCAATGTACAATGATGTCTGATGGATCAAAAGTATTTTGGTTTTTTTTTTTTGTTAGGGAGAATGAATGTAACTTAAATGGACAATAAAATAGTCTGTACATAGGTGAGTGTGCGAATACGTATGCAATGGTAGAGTGTAGAAAGACACAGTCGGAGACAACTTGCTTTTTTCAGATGCCCTCTGTTTTTGCCTGTATATGTATAGCTGTGTTTGGTTTTAATGTTTTTTTTTTCATGTTGTACCGTGTTTTTTTCTATACAACATGGATATTACGTAAAAATAAAAAAGTTCTTCTAATTTTTTTTGTTTTAAGGGATGGACATATTATTCAAAATACCAGAGTGATCCATTGCTTGTTTGATCCATCCCAAATTTTCAGAATTATGGATAGGATTGTGGGTTTGGCTACCCGTTTATCTACTTAACTACGTGTTTTGAGAAAGAAAAAAAAGACCTTTTTTAGAAAAGGACCTTTTTATTATGTTTTATTAAATATATTACTTTACAAAATTAGTATTAGTTCTGCGAATTAATTAATATATGAAAACGTGAGGAAACTTTTTTTAAAAATGGAAGCTTGTGTAGCTGTATTTAGGAATGTATAACCTTCATATTAAGATTTAAGACCTGTCAGGAAGTCGTAGAAAAAGGCATAATCTTTTGTAAAGGATCAAAAACTGGGGTACTTGAACACATACAATACCCAGTTATATCAAATCGATCTAATCAGTCAGAAACACTTCTAGATCTGCAGAATCTCCTCCCCCTAATATAATTCAAATATATGAAAATATAAAAGTTTACTTGGAACGGAAATAGCACAACTTGTATAAAATGAGCGACTTTTTTAACAAGTTTAAATGATATTTTTTGACGATATTAAAAGGATGATTATAGTTAACTAAGAAAATATTTTTGAAAAAACAAACAAATACAGCTAGAACCACATACATATTTAATTTATATGAAACTAAAATTAGTTACCTTTTGATCTATTCATAAATATATATTGCTATATAAATAATACCTTTGGATCTGTGATATGTATAGTTTCAGCTAGAATAAATGATTTATCAATTTATATTTAGTTTAATCAGTTTTTTGCATAGAAACCAATACATAATTCTAAATGAAATCAAACAAGGTGTCTGAAAAAGTACAACTTTTGAAAGGTTCCAAAAATTCTAGTAGTCAAAAATCATCTAGTTTTGATATATTTCCATGCTCAAGTTTCTCCATTTATCACAGTATAAGTTCTTATCATATCAGTTTTGTCTAGCAAGATATTTCTATGTTCACCTACAAAACATATATACTCGCGTGTAGAAAAATAAAGCAACATGATTAACGATGCTATCTAAATCTTATCAAGCGACCATAGAGGAAATGGCATCATATATGCCAATAGTAACATATATATATATATATAATATATATATATATATATCGATAAAATTATAGTTTTCTGTTGTTATATAAATGCTATTTGGCATTTTCTATCAAGTTGATATTCTTAGTTTTTCTCACAATTTTTTTTTTATTTTATAAAAAGGTCTCTACAAGCTTATATTATTTGAATTTATTCGGATTCAGGGAGACACCGACCAGCATGTGGTCATGCTTTTAGGGCACAAGTTGGTGTCTCTTTGTTTGTTTATCAACATAATTACTTATCACAATACTTGTGTTTCACCCGCCTACATAAAATTCACTTTTTAGGTTCATGTCCACCCACAAGAAACCTTTGTTCCTAGAGTGAAAAAAATTGTCTATAGATATATACAATTATTGCTTATCAGAATATTTAACCAGTTTATCTGTTTACATATTTGAAGCAAGTGTGTATTTAATATTTTATCAAAAAAATTGCATTTAAGTTTTTTTGTTTGTATTTAAGTTCTATTGTATATTTCCGAAATAGATTGCTGCTGAATTACCTATACTATAGTTTCAATTTATTTAACTCTGTCTATATTTTGGACATTACGATGAGCATCGAAACGAGACGTCACATGTGTCATATAGATTATGATATCTCGATGCTATGAGTATATGTTTTGGCTGCAACTATATGTAGGACTCCTAAACGCACTTTCAGTCTGTGATTCTATTCTCATATGACAATATGTGCGCTACTACGTTAAATTCTAAATGTCTATTATGTTATTGAAAATCACCATAACATAAACTAGTATGTTATTGAAAATCAGTCCATTTAAGTGATCATCAATTATATAAATTGTTCGACGTCAAAAACAATCGATTGAGTTATATATTAGGGATAAGTTATCCAGAAGATATATATATTATTCACTTTTGTAAGTGTGCACATTTCTTTGATATTAATTTATCCACATAAAACTATTTTTTGTATAAAACGATTTAAAACTTTAAATTAGATATGCCATAACAATATATAGTGTGCAGTGAAATTTTGGAAAGTTAGAAACGGTAGAAATACTATATATATATATGCTTTTATTTATAGTGGGAAAAAAGGTAAATGTTCTAGGTCATATGTAATCTGATCGGTAAAGTAACTTCAGTAGTAAACGATAGAAAAGAATATGTATAGAATTTCTCCCAAAAAAACATGTATATATATATATAAGAGAGAGAGATATTGTAAATCATTAACTAGTTAATTAAGAATAGAATAGAGGTTAGGATTTGGACTAAAAATGGACAAGGCTTCACAAAAATAGAGGAGGAACTTGGATTTGGACTTGGAAAAAAAAAACCTTGTACGATCTCTGTGGTCCTGAAATCTTAAATCTTGTAAGACTTCTAGACTAATTTTGTTCGTCTAAAAATAATAGATATGTGGTCCTGCTCTGTGACATGTACGGACTCTATACTTACATGATAAATAATGTGTCTTTGTGTAAGAGCTAAATGATGGATTTTTTTTTCTAATCCAAAATGATGAATTCAGATGATAATTAATAACATTAGTTTTTTCGGGTTGTAACCATTATCAGACTTATTTATTCTCCAGGTCCACAAGAAAATACTCTAGGTCGTATTATATGTGATCTGACCGTTGAAGTTAATATTAGACGATAATATCATTTCTTAATATTCCTTCCATTTCAGAACTATACTTTTTTTTTAAAAGTTATTACCACTTCTTTTTCAAGACTGTACATCTTTGAATCCCTTATTTAAAAAGTAAGTGTATATATTATGAGAAAAAGTTCTTCGCGTCTAATAACACATCCGATGTAAAATTTTATTTTTTTCTATAAAATAAAGTAACTTAAAATAAAATTAAGTTTATTATTACTCTACTACTTTTTGAGATGAACGATGAAATGATAAACAAACAATAAAGTATTAGTTTAGTTTTGGAGAAAGCTTATTTTACTCTATTATGGAATAGAAAATGAAGTGATGTTTGAGCATTTCTTATTTCAAATTTCATTTTTGAGTGACATATGAATTAGGGTGGGAGATATTGCTCTAGTACCTTATTTCCTTAATCCTAGATTCCTAGTATTCTAAAAGAACCTCATTTTCTCCATAAATTACACACACACGCATATTGATATGCTTTACAAGCACAACTGAGCTAAACGCAAACAAATCAATTAACTTTAAATATACTTTTTTATCTTGTTAAGAATATCGTAAATTACTATTAACGACGAAACAAAGAATGATTTTTTAAAACTAATCATAATAAAAATATACATATGATCATCCTTTATAGATTTTTGAAGAGGCTTGGTTTCTATATAGTATATACATTGTATTATCGAAGACATAAGTTTTTACGAACAGAGATGACATATGGAGTTGAATTTTGTGGATTTTCCCAGTGAACTTGCAGAGCACTTGAGGAGATATTAAAACAAAAAAAAACTCAGGAAAAGACAAAAAAAAAGAGGAAAGGAACAAAAAGTTTACAATATAAAACATCAATAATTTAATTAGATGCATGTATCCTGACAAAAACCTACGATCATCTCTCTCTTTAGAGAAGGCAAACAAACAATATACCCTCGTATGTTTTACATTTTTTATTATTTACTTTTTGTATGTTAAATTCTATGTAAAGATAAATTTGGTTGAAGGATTTCGATAACCATAAGCATAGTTTCTCATGATAAATATCTTCTCACGTATTTATAAACTGGACTAATAATTAGTGAGGGCTACATCCGCTTTCACAATGTAGTATGATTTTGTTTATTTTCACAAAAGTATTTTTCGTATTTTTAATTTAGTTTCAACGCAAAAAAAAAAACAATTTTATCTTTCTTAGTTTAGTTATTGACTAGAAAAAAAAACAAATCTATATATGTACGAATTAAGGATATATATAATCTCAAACATGTTTTAAGAGACAATACCTATAATGCAGCAAAGGTTATATTTAGTCTACTATAGTATTTTTGATTAGTACTAAATATATATGTTAGTTCTCTAACAAAACAATATATATATAAACTTTTAATTTAGAATAGTTTTTATCATAGCTTTCCTTTATTTCTTTCATCGAATGATTTCATTCATAAAAAAAAACTGAGGGGTTAAACCGGCCGTGGACCACATATAGTTTGCATTTGTGGAAGTAATATTACCTTTATAATTAAAAAAATTAATATGCATAACTGAAACTCAAATATGATCTAAAACGATACTTATAATAAGCAAAGCTGGTTTAAATTACCCGCTCTAATTTGTGGCTCGAAGAAATCATAGACTTATCTATATCTGGATGATTTGGAAAATAAAAGAAGCTAAGATTCATCTACAATATTTCAACAAGAAATACTTCAAAAATATTCGTTCGTATGCCTTATCCACCAATAAGATCAAATTGATATACTTTAAACATATATAGGGTCTCCTGGAGTCGAGAAAACGTCGACTTATCTTTCCATTAACATGAAGGGCATATGAGTTTGGTGCAAAACATTTAAACATACCAAAGATACGGCGCAAGTAATTTTTGAAATAATAAATTTGTACATCTTTATGATTTTAAAATAATTATATATGCCTTCAGCTGTTTCAAGTGACTCTGATTTGTCCCGCACTTGAATGCTTCGCCATCACAAAAAGAAAGAAAAGGCTAAACCTCTAATCTTTCCATTTTTATTTATTTAAACTAATTAAACTATGTAATGATCAGAGAATAGTGGGGCAGATTCATGCACTTATTATACATTTTTGGGTAAAATGCACTTATTATACATGTTCAGATCGTTCGAAATTTTAATTACGTGCTAAAGCTAAATAAATCATCATTCGCCGGCACTATGTTTGGCCTTTGTTAAGACAAATGGCAATGTTGCTGCGAAAAGGACATGTGAACTAAACAAAGACAACATCTTTCCTAGTGTCACACACGAGCACAAAACATCACCATTTTAATAATTGCTATTATTGTGACTAGATTCTAAATAAACTCTAGTTAGTTATTCCCATTTTTTCCCACTTATACGCGTGTATAAGTGTCTATTAAAGGGAATAATAGAGATACTTTACTGCACTTTATTTTCTTTAATTATGGTACTGTCCAGTGCCCATAAAAGGAGAGTGTCGAGCTTCCTATTATATTACTTATTTATAAACTGTTGTGCTGACGGCTTAGGTGAGACTTTTGGGCAACCATAAGACTTATTTGTCCGGTCGAACCTCTACTTATTAATTCTTTCTTTTAACAAGAACTTTATTGTTTATATACTATAAGTAGTACTTATTTACAAAAAAAGTAGCTACAAAGTTTAAACTACTCTAAACATATTATATAGTTATATGATTTTTGTAAGTTTGTACATAATTAAGAGCGGTAGCTAGCATTATTGTTTAGAGGTTAGAGCTCATTATTCTTTGTTACTATTCTCTACATTTAACTACTGGAGTCCGAAGTGCGTTATAATAGTCTTATTTTTAGATTGCCAAATAGAATGTCTATCCTTTGGTTTTTTCTTGTGTTGTGTGTTATTTATATGTACACTAAATACTTTCAACATAACTAATTTTCTATCAAGAATAAAATGCCATTTTTCAGATCCATATGAGATAGGATTTACAGATCCAATCGAGTATGTACCGAATCTAGGTTTAGTTTTTTCCTTTAAATATGGTCATTTTGGTTCATAAATTTATCGCGTCCCATTTAATCAATCACCAATATACTTTAATAGTACGAGTTCATAGGTCATTTTTGTAGCATGCTAAGGTCTAGTCTACACTGAAAAAATGAGAAAGTCTTAAATGTGTGAGTTCTAGCTTAGGGAGACTATCTTCATATCGATTTCGGCTTCGTTCCAAAAGATGTGTCATGTGTTCATGTAAGTTTTTGATTTATGTGATATACTAGGAAGATTGACTTGTAACGACGCCGGTTAATAAATGAAAAAACTAGGGCTGGGCAAATAAACCGAATCCGAAAACCCGAACCGAATCCGATCCGATAAAAATGAATCCGAACCGATCCGAACCCGATGTAAATACTGAATGGGTCTTGTTTTGTGGTATTTCGGGTTATGGGTATTATCCGAACCGAACCCGAATCTAAATGGATATCCGATAGAACCCGAAACATTCAAAACCTCGAAAAGATCTTGTACCAAACATGATTTTAATTTCTAATATGTATTCAAAATACACTAAGAAATATTGAACATCTAAAATACTTATCTATTACATGAAGGTTGGTGGTTCTATTACATGAAGGTTGATGGTTAAAGATGGCCGTTGAATCTTGAAGTATTTAGATTTTGATTTTGTTTTCGTTCAACAATGTTTCTCATTTCATGAGAACTTGGTTTTCGTTTTATACTTTTATTTATTTGGTTTTCTTTTTATTAGTAAATATGTGTATTTTTTGTTTGATTTTGAATGATCACGGTTGATGTTCCTTATTTTTGAATCGATTTTACTTAAGTTTTGGTTACAAAATAGGTACAAATCAGGTATTTTAAAACTGAAGAACCGATTTTACTCATGTTTTGGTTATAAAATAGGTAAAAATCAGGTACTTTTAAACCGAAAAACCGATTGGGACCCGAACCCGAAAGTATATTGGGTTGTACCGGTTCTTTGAAGATTTACTAACCCCGACCCAAACCCGATAGAACCCGAACCGGTCCCGAACCGAACTTTCATATAATCCGAATGGGGCTGATTTTGATAAACCCGAAAAACCGAAACCCGATTGGATAAAACCGAAACCCGATTGGGACCCCGAATGCCCAGGCCTAGAAAAAACAGAGTAACGAGGCCCACTAAAGTTTGTGTAACGTAAATTAAGAAGTTCGGGGGCAGCGCTATATCATTTAATTGGCCCATAATTCGTATGCAAGCTACAACGCTAACATTTGAACAGTTTTTTTTTTCTTTATCGATCTTAGAAGATCCAGATACCATAGGGAACATGATTAGCGCCTAATGACACGCCCTCGAAGGTATTCCGGAAGACCGCCAATTTCGCCCATTTTAATTGACGATAGTCACACGTGAGATTGATAATTTCACACTAAAAGAAAATCGATTTCTGGTCTAGACCAACATGATGACTTTTCTTCTAGTTTTGACCACCAAAGCACGATAATGTGGTTAGTATACAAAATTTTTAGACCAAATTAAAATGTAAAAAGTATGAATGTGTTTCCAGTATAGATCACTGGATGAATTTATTTAGTAAATACATTTTCTATCTAATGAAGTCCATATTTAAATAAATATTTGATCGATATACATTAATCACATAAATAAATAGAAAATATTTTATTCAAAAAAAAATATAGCAACTCAAATGCTTCACAATTCACCCAGATTAAAACCAAAATAACATGGCCATAAAATAAATACCAAACAAACAATCAAGATTCAGAGTATTAAACACACACAAGTCAAGTTAGTTGTTATTGAACGCCCAACAATTCGTTCTGATCTCACCGTCTTCGCCTGTAAAGACATCAACGGCTCCCATTTTCACCATCGCGATCGCAAACTGGCGTTTGAATAAGTCGTTGTCTGCTGCGTATTGAGCCACCACACTAGAAGTGGCTTCATCGGTTGCGAGGCGCTGGTCAAGTTGCAAAACTCCTCTCCTTACTCGGATTTGTCCGAAGAATGCATTATCGAAAGTCAATGGCGTTGACCGGTCAAGTCCTGTTGATGGGTTCTCTGAAGCCTCACATATGGTGGTTAAACTGTACGTATTAAGAAGTTATTATTAAGTGAATTTACGTTATTGCTGTTTATGGTCGATAAGGTGATAATGCATGGACCTATTTTGACTTAAATAAAACAAAAATATTTAATCATATATATAAATATCCGGTCTAACTTACTTTGCAACCAAATCGGAGTCCATGGACGGATCAGGCAGTCCGGTTCCATTAAAATTCACAAGGCGGTCCTGGAATAGATCACAAGATCCCACTCCAACCGTGTGTGCACCCAAAAGAGCCACCGCATCCAACGTGTTCATATCTTTGTCCCCAAAGAAGCTGAGAAACGCAGCCACGGAGGCGGTTGGTCCGATAAGGTTGAACACGCCGTTCGCATTTGTTCTCAACCCATCACGTCGCCCAGTGGGAATGTTGTAGCTCGGACCTCCAGCTAAGGCCACAGAGTCACGGGTGGCAAGAGCCATTATGTCGGCACATGAGACGTTGGAGGGACACTGAGCCTCAAGCTCGGCCTTGATCTCGTCGATCAGCTCAAACCCTCTCACGCTCAAGTTTGGACCGACGAATCTTTCTGAATCTGTTGAGTTTAAGAGGATAGAACCGTCGCAACCCTAGGACATGACATACAATTAATATGTTATAAACATAACTAGTCAAATCAGTCAAAATTTACGATGGTTGTATCGATTTTGTGTATGTGCTTAAGAATATTTAAATTCCATGTTAAGTAGAAACCTACCACAACGGGGAAAATGTGTTAGTCTACATATCTTTTTTGTGTCCCTTGTGTTGCAATTAGAAATAAATATTTGATGAGACTCATACCCCAACAAAGCAATCGTGAAAATGCATGCGAAGCAAAGCGGCCGTGATCGTGGGGTCACTTTCGAACTCATCGCTCACAAGATTTTGAACTATAGTTTCTGCATTAGGGCATGAGTTGTCATAAAACCCTACTCGTAGTTGAGCAAACGTGATAGGAAAAATAAAGAAAGCTAAAAGTAGAATGGAAAAGTTTGCAATCTTCATCTTGTTCTGTAAAAATATGTATTATGATATCTTTGAGATCAAACCTTAGTTCCTATATATACCCAAAAATTGACCGTCGATATCTGACATGCCATACGTGTAAAATAAATGATTTTAAATAAGAGATGTAAATGTATAAACGCTAAGGGAAACATTCCGTTGCCTTGTGGAATATTTAACAAACACTATGGGCTGAAAATTGATGTAGCTTAGTCGACAATAATATTTATACACAAAATTAGATACCAGTAGACCTTTTATATTATATAGTCGGTAAGATGTATGTTTCTAGTAGAGTAACCTAAGTCAAATTATTGTCGTTTATATTCAATGTAAATATTTAAGTGATAAACTATAAATTTCGGAAACAGTAAGCTGAGTTTTTGTTTTCTTTAATGCAATATATAGTTAGTTCAGTTGCTGCTATATATTGTTCAATATCCATAGTGTATTTAGATACTTCAATTGTGAAGATATAAAAATTAAGAAATGAAATATGTATTTTTAAGTTAGTAGCTATGTTTGATATAACAAAAAAAGGGGGGGGGGGGGGGGGGGGGCAGAGATTGAATATTTAAATTATTTTCAAAATTCACATGTAATTGTTTAAAATTTAGGAAAGCTAGGTGTATTAATAATATTTTTAAAAATAAGTTGATATGTATATTAAATAATCAACATTTAAAATTATTTATAATACGAAATATAAAAAATATTTTTAGGGGTTTCCCCAAATTTTAAATAATAATTAAAATTGGTAGCTTTAAATTTTATAAATAATTCATATAACAAAAAGGGGGGGGGGGGGCAGAGATTGAATATTTAAATTATTTTCAAAATTCACATGTAATTGTTTAAAATTTAGGAAAGCTAGGTGTATTAATAATATTTTTAAAAATAAGTTGATATGTATATTAAATAATCAACATTTAAAATTATTTATAATACGAAATATAAAAAATATTTTTAGGGGTTTCCCCAAATTTTAAATAATAATTAAAATTGGTAGCTTTAAATTTTATAAATAATTCATATAGATAAATAATCCACTGTCCAATTATTTATAGACCAATATGGCGTTAGTTTAATGCAATGACTCATTCTTACTTTCTTTAGTTTCCTCAAAAGACAGGTAAGTAACTTTTAAAATAAATGACAAAATAGCTATGAAAATATATGTATATAATACTTGAAAAAAACAACCTTGAGGTTGGTGATATCATTTTATGATGCTTTCAACATATGATATAAAATAAAAATAAAAGGTTAATTCTAAAATAATTTCATTTGTGTATGTGTATTGTTGCTCAAGTTTACGGCTTACTCATTCAGACTTTTATTTCTTCTGTATGGCGATGGCTGGCATGTGGGTATAAACATTGCTGATCTGAAGCCCGCTCGTTTGATAAAAAGGGCTTGGCCTAGCTAAAATCTTTCTCCCGTTGCGACCCGAGCCCATTGATCCAAAGAGTTCAGCATTTTTTTGGATCAAAAGAAACGTTGAATTTAAGTAACTTAAAAGTCTACCGAAATTCAAAACTCACTTCTCGTGAAAGGCCCATACGAAAACAAACAAAAATAAAATTAGTTTTTTACAAAAAATAAATACCGTTGGGGAAAAACATATCAGACAGAGACCTAAGGTGGACAACAGTATTATATAAATTCTATACTTCAAAAACAAATTCACGAAGAAAGTTATAGGACAGGGTAAATATATGTCATTTAAAATATCAAGTATGTTTTTATTGCTGCAAGAAACACGAAAACAAAGCAACGTTCATTTTTGCAGAGAGCAGCAAGTAAGCAAACTAAAAGCAAAGCAAGTTGAAATATTTCATATTTTAATAATTGATAAAAAGTACTGTGTCATACAATTTTTTATGCTGGTATTGGTACTATCATCAATAATTAATAATTAGTAAAGTTAACGAAAAAAGAATAGGTAATTTCATCTTTATGCCAAATCATCAAGATTCTCTGATGTTCTTGTTCCGAACATATATGTTCAATTTTAATTTTAACAGCAACCCCATTTTCTAAAGTTATTTGCTTCAAATGAAAGCTTCCTATAAAGGTGAGATTAATTAGTGTTGACTGTTGATTATAGATATATTTCAAATCTTTGAAATATAAAAGGGAAATGATTCAGACAAACGCAATTTACTCCCACCTAAAGAAAGTGAGACGTCGAATTCTTAATTATATTCAGACCCAAATTTGTGTCATGTATTATGCATGTATGAAAATAGACTATATTTTTTTTGTCAACATAAAAAAAGATTATAAGTATGCTACATTACATAAACGTCACAAAAATCTTGGTCCAAAATTTCACAAAGTACTATATTTTGATTAGATGTTCGGAATCCACGTACGATTCAGAGGGAAAGTATTCTGACAAGATTCGTAATGACCTAAGTAAATTCCAAAAACTTCACTGAAAATTATAATAAAACAGTACTACTACTTATAGACATGAAAGATTTGTAAATATGTCTTGCACGTGCGCGTATTTTGGAACAAGAACTAACGGCTTCTGATTTATTTGTACTATTTTATTTATAATTCAGTGCCCAGTGATATACACAAGTACACAGACACATCTTGTGTGAAGGGAGAAAAAACCATGTAATTTATAATAGTTCAAGAACGTACAAGTATAAGTATAAGTGCAAGTTCTATGCATTTTTTTCAATGCAATTTGTATTTATGGAAGATTCTTCTTTAGTTTCCAGTTGCATGAATGTTATCTTACCGGCCATGCAAGCATATATTCCATGTTCACATAATCAAGAAGCATTTTCGTTATTTTTTATACTTCACGTAAGGAACATGAATTTACTGTAAATCAAATTTCATTATACAGATTTATAATTCATAAATGTCAATAAAGATCTCTAATTATTTAAATATTTGAAAAACAAAAAGCAAGGCTTTGCTTATTATATTGATTGAATCACGTAGAGGGCGGGGGACATATAGCAACCATTTGAAGCTTGAATCCTAAACCAAGATTCTGATTTTCCCATGAAACTGGTTTTAATATAATGTTAAATCTAATTTAATTTGGTGAGATTACATTAATTATTTTAGAAAAATAAAAAGAGATTACATTAATTAATGCATAATGTTAGAGAGTTAAGCAATATCAGTTCATTAACTAAATTTGAACGTTATAAGTTTGTAACGCTGTAAACACGGTTTGATAACAAAACAATTTGTCATTTCGTTCATGTTCTAACGGGAAGTCTCTGCATGTTGTAAGTCGTTAGATTTAAGCAAATATCAGTTCATTAATTATCTTTTAACGTTATCAATGCGTCATTTGTCATTTCGTTCGTATTTTTCAAAGGGGGAGCTATTTAGTTGAAAAATGCACAAACCACATCACCTAACTCCTATTTTCAAAATTGTAGAAACCGTTATTTATTACTACAACAAATAAAAACACATGACTTTTATAAAATAAAATCAGTATTTATTTTCTTTTTTCATCAATGAACGTGAGATTCCACTTACCAGCATCAAGCACGGTGCTCAGATTACCTGCACTAAACTTTTTTTAATTTAAAAACAAATAACAATTTGATTCGTCCTCTTATGTTAAATCACGTGGCGTACTATCTTACGTGTCAATGCTGACGTGTAGTAACTTTACCTCTAAAGCCTTTTTAAACCCTTCACTCTCGAGCTTCGAACACAAACAGTACTTCAAAAAAAACACACAATCAGTTCTCTCTCTCTCTAGAAAAAAAACATTTCAAATTTTGTTTCTCTCTTAAAAAGAAACTGAAGAAACAAAACCGATCAGTTCCAGATTGCTGCAAGAAAGACACAATGGCGGACACTGTCCTAAGGAAGCTGATCGTAGAGATCTGCAACGCGAGGAACCTAATGCCGAAGGACGGCCAAGGAACGGCGAGCGCCTACGCGATCGTCGACTTCGACGGCCAGCGGCGGCGGACGAAGACGAAGTTCCGAGATCTGAATCCTCAGTGGGACGAGAAGCTCGAGTTCTTCGTGCACGACGTGGCGACCATGGGGGAGGAGATTCTCGAGATCAATCTGTGCAACGACAAGAAGACGGGGAAGCGGAGCACGTTTCTCGGGAAGGTTAAGATCGCCGGAAACGCGTTCGCGGCGGCGGGATCCGAGACGCTTGTTTATTACCCGCTCGAGAAGAGGAGCGTCTTCTCTCAGATCAAAGGCGAGATCGGTTTAAAGGCTTATTATGTTGACGAGAGTATACCGGCGGCGGCGGCGGCGACGGAGGAGAAGCCTGCGGCGGAGGGTCAGGCTGCTCCGGCGGCGGAAGAGAAGGCGGGGGAGAAGGAGAAGGAGAAAACAGAGGAGGGGAAGAAAGAAGCAGAGGCGGCGAAAACAGAGGAGAAACCGAAGGAAGAAGCTAAACCGGAGGCTAAACCGGGGGATAAACCGAAGGAGGAAGCTAAACCGGAGGAGAAGAAACCCGATGCAGTAGCTCCGCCGGCTAAAGAAGCTGACAAAAAGCCTCCGGAAGCCGCCGCAGCAGCTCCTCCTCCTCCGGCTGTACCGCAGAAGACAGAGACGGTGAAGCAAAAAGAGATAGAAATTAAACCGGAGAATCTAAACCGGCAAGACTTAATCGGAGCGGATCTTGATCTCCCTTCTCTAACCAGAGATCAGAACCGTGGTGGCGGTTACGATCTCGTCGATCGAATGCCGTTTCTATACATCCGCGTAGCCAAGGCGAAGCGAGCGAGCAACGACGGGAGCAATCCGATCTACGCCAAGCTCGTGATCGGTACAACCGGTGTGAAAACCAGATGCCAAACCGGTAAAGACTGGGACCAAGTGTTTGCCTTCGAGAAAGAGAGCTTAAACTCGAGCTCCTTGGAAGTTTCGGTTTGGTCGGAAGAGAAAGTCGAGAAGGAAGACAAAACGGTTACAACAACGGAGAGTTGTCTTGGAACGGTGTCGTTTGACCTTCAAGAGGTTCCCAAGAGAGTGCCTCCGGATAGTCCTTTGGCTCCTCAATGGTACACTTTGGAGTCTGAGAAGTCTCCTGGGAATGACGTCATGCTCGCTGTTTGGCTCGGGACTCAAGCTGATGAAGCGTTTCAAGAGGCTTGGCAGTCGGACTCCGGCGGGTTGATACCGGAGACCCGGTCCAAGGTTTACTTATCTCCGAAGCTTTGGTATTTAAGGCTAACGGTTATACAAACCCAAGACTTGCAGCTAGGTTCGGATCCCGAACCTAAAGCGAAGAACCCCACCACTGAGTTGTATGTGAAAGCTCAGCTTGGACCTCAAGTCTTCAAAACGGCTAGGACTTCGATCGGACCGTCAGCTTCCTCGTCTGGATCAGGTAACCCGACTTGGAATGAGGATCTAGTTTTCGTAGCTTCTGAGCCGTTCGAGCCGTTCTTGATAGTGACTGTGGAAGATATAACGAATGGTCAGTCAATTGGTCAGACCAAGATTCACATGGGGAGCGTCGAGAGGAGAAATGATGACCGGACCGAACCGAAATCGAGGTGGTTTAATCTCGCCGGAGACGAGAATAAACCATACTCAGGAGGATACATGTGAAGGTTTGCCTTGAAGGTGGATATCATGTGTTGGATGAAGCAGCTCATGTGACGAGTGATGTTAGACCTTCCGCTAAACAGCTAGCGAAGCCACCTATTGGTTTGTTGGAAGTGGGTGTCCGTGGAGCTACTAATTTACTTCCGGTGAAAACAAGAGACGGTACGCGCGGTACTACTGATGCCTATGTGGTTGCAAAGTATGGTCCCAAATGGGTTCGGACTCGTACCATCCTCGACCGGTTTAATCCGCGGTGGAACGAGCAGTATACTTGGGATGTTTATGATCCGTGCACGGTCCTAACCATTGGAGTTTTCGACAACGGACGATACAAACGCGACGAAGCTGGGAAACAAGGGAGAGACTTAAGGGTTGGGAAAATCCGGATACGTCTCTCTACTCTTGACATGAACCGCGTCTACCTAAACTCCTACACCTTAACCGTAGTACTACCGAGCGGAGCCAAGAAGATGGGAGAAATAGAAATTGCGGTTCGGTTTTCTTGTCCCTCTTGGCTAAGCATTATTCAAGCTTATGTCACGCCAATGCTACCTAGGATGCACTATGTCCGCCCCCTCGGCCCGGCTCAACAAGACATTCTACGTCACACGGCTATGCGTATTGTAACTGCCAGGCTGGCCCGATCTGAACCGCCTTTGGGTCAAGAGGTGGTTCAGTACATGCTTGACACGGACAATCATGTGTGGAGCATGAGGAGAAGCAAAGCGAATTGGTTCCGTGTCATCACGTTCTTGTCACGTGCCGCAACTATAGCCCGTTGGGTTCACGGGATCCGAACTTGGGTCCACCCACCAACCACCGTGCTAGTTCACTTGCTTCTCGTGGCCATCGTCTTGTGTCCGCATTTAGTTCTACCAACTGTTTTCATGTACGCGTTCTTGATCCTTGCCTTGAGGTTCCGTTGCCGTGGCAGATTCAAAGTCAGTAGTGTTGACACTCGTCTCTCTTGCGTTGACTCTGTTGCACCCGACGAGCTAGACGAGGAGTTTGACGGTTTCCCGGCGACCAGGCCACCTGAGGTTGTTCGCATAAGGTATGACCGGTTAAGGGCATTAGCCGGTCGAGCACAGACTTTACTAGGTGATGTGGCGGCTCAAGGAGAGCGTATTGAGGCGCTTTTCAACTGGAAGGACCCACGCGCCACATGTATATTTGTGGTGTTCTGTCTTTTCGCGTCGTTCTTGTTCTACATTGTGCCCTTCAAGATCTTCGTTTTGGGGTTTGGTTTTTACTACATTCGACACCCAAGGTTCAGGGACGATATGCCTTCAGTTCCGGCCAACTTTTTCCGACGACTTCCTTCAATGTCTGATCAGATCCTGTGATTCAGACAAAGCGTGGTCCGGTATTCATCTTGTTTTTTTTTGTTGTTTATCTATTTCTTGTCATGTAATCCTCTGAATATTTAATTATTATTATTTTTATATACCTTCATTGTTTTTAAACATAAGTTTGTGGTGGTAGGTCCGTGAGTGAACATTAAGATCTCATCACACCAATAGATGGAAATTTGACCGTTAGTGCTTTGTGGGCCAAATATTTAATTAGAACATTAAAAGACATTCGTATAAAGCTCACAAAAATCTGATCCGTCGTGGTTTAGGTGAAGAAGTTAGTGTGTATGACCGTTGCTGCATCGCAGGAGCGTAGCTCTAGCAAAAAGGAAAACTTAAACCGTAGAATAATAAAGATAAATATTGCCCTTACAAGTTGCCTACCAAAAAGCTGATGTAGAGAGCTGGTCGACCGGTCTCGCCGCCGGATTATGACCGTGAACCATAGCATTACAATCTATCTCAATGATCCTTAGTTCCTTACCTCATGTCTGGACTTTGTTTAGTTTCTCGGATACCTATAAAATTACTCATTTCAACAGGTATTTCATTTTGATTAGAAGATCAGTCTTGTTTGGTTTAGTTTGACCTCTTTCACTTGCCTTTTCCTATATTGAACACCTCTAGTTTCAAACATTAATGTCTTGTAGAAAATCAAGAAATTAAGTACTCCTAGTGAAAACACCAAAAAAAAAACTTAAATCTACTCACTCCCAAAGACACAATTATCAACAGCTATTGCTGAAATATATGCTTTCACAAAGATCAAAGATTGGTCAAACGCTTATAATATGGAGTATCACAACCTCGTCCATCCAAAATTCTATATAGTATAATGGTTTGGAAATCCAAAACCAAATCCACCCCAACAGTATATCTAAAATTTTCATTATTATTTTTAGGAATCACTAAAGACTAAACACCGAAACAAACCAAGAAAGAATAAGGTCAAAGGTATCTCCATATAGAGTAGCATAGCTCACATTTCCTATCTACATTGTCTCTTGACAAAGTTTCTTCTCAACATAAGCCTCAAAAGCAAACTTTTCAACCTCCTAGCCCCCGAACCAGGACCAAGTTCGGGTTTTGACACACGGTTCCGTTTGTTTCTCAGAAGCTCTCGGTCTATCCTATTGAGAACCGGGTCATTGCCCTTGAACTTCCTTGCAAACGGCCTGTTACTCATTACCATCTTTCTGTAATCCCTTGTCCCTAGTGTCTTAGGATGCTGTTTTGGAGGATTGTCCCACGCTATGTAGTGAAGGTCGTGGTTCACGGTTGTGTTCCTGAACTCATCCGAGTTGCATATGAGGGTCTGAAAATAGCCTTCGGGAGATGAAACGAAGTTGGTGTAGTAGAGTAGGAGAGTTCTTGGTAAGTTGTCATAACCTATTATGCAATATTCTGAAAACGGTCTTGATAGGAATGTCCAAGCTGAACCTGAAATATTTCACATGCTATATTGTATCATTTCTACATTCTTTACTAAATGAAAATACATTTCACCAAAAAGAAAATTTCTACATTTTTATCCTTTTTAACAAAAAAAAAATTAGGTTTTATGTCTCAATTAAAATCAATCCTTGGACGCAACACTCTTCTAATCATTTTCAGATTAAATTTCTAAACATCATATACTTTTTTGGTCTTTAAATTAATATAATGAATAAAAGTTGAAAGAGGAGAGGAGACCTGTGAAGAGCTTGAAAGAGGTAGGGAGGCTTCGTTGTTTGATAACCCACCAAATCTCTGACTTGTTGAGGCTATAAAGCCCTGGATCTATTATTATTGGTTTCCCTCTTTTGTTCCTACACATTTCATTGTATTACTAATATTAATCATTTTTTCTTGCAAAATCAATAATACTGCTTTCATATAGTTCAAATTTATATTTATAAGCATGTTCATTATTTTTCTGTTTTTTTTCTCTTCGATAGTATAGTCTTAATCTCAATGAAAAGGTAGAAAAGAAAATGAGTACAACTAACATTTTCCATCCCAACCGGCTTGTGTGCTGAATGAAGTTGAGATCTCTAGGCAACTCAGAGAAAGCATAGATCAGATCTGCATTTAATTAACAAATTAATAAATTACACAACAATTGCATAACTCTCCCATAAATAGACACACCATTATCAGCCTAATAATAACTTGAGTTGAGAATCAATGTCTAAACCAATCCTAAGCCACACAAACCGATCCTAACCATTGCATTCTTATCATAAGTCCAAATCCAAACTAAGATGAAAATAGATAACCAAAGGTATACATCCATCTTAACCGGTTAATCTGTACATCATACAAATCTAGATCCAAATCTTGATCATTTTAAAAGCAAGAAATGATGAAAACATTGGATAGATCGTAAATATATTTGGTTAGTCAAAATTAAATAAAAGGGTACACTCACCGTACCGTCTTGTGTGACTAGAGGATAATCAGAAGCACTTAGATTAATGAACCAGTCCCACCGACAACATCTCAAGAGCAAAGCCATTGCGTGAAGCGTCGTCGCCAGCATCGTTGGTCCTCTGTAAGTAACAAGATTCGGTTTACCTACGATCATTACATTACCCTCGGGCTGAAAGAGAGGCTCTCCGGCCACGAACCTGGCCATCTCCAAATGCTCCTCCTCAGGGGCCTCGAGGTCTAGGTGGATCAAGTAGTGGTTTCTACGGTGGTAGAGAGATCTGAGGAGGCGTTTGAGCTTATCAACGTCCCCTTTTGAGGCAGAGATTAGGTAGGCGAAACAGGGGAGCGTAGAGTTGAAGTCTTGGTTGGATTCAAGGGATGTAGTGGGGATCTTTGAAGAAGCGAAGAGAGTGGTGGTCGTGGGGATGATGTAAAAGAGTGAGAAGAGGAGAGAAGTTAGAGAGAAGGAGATCATCAATAGCTTCTTCAACGCCATTTTGTTTCTCTCTGTAAATTTTCTCGGAATCTAGACAAGAAGAAGAGAGAGAGTGTTGTATGGTTTAATGGAGAACTAGTTTGTTGAATAACAAATAGGGGTTTCTATTTATTGTTTCTTTCTGTTATCACCCGTATATTTAACAATTGTCAGAAAAGTTTACAAGTTCCAAAAACAATACTAGGGGAAATCAAAATGTTACAAAATGATTAAACAATTTAAATATCACATAGACGTATGAATCAAAATTCATACTCTAATTTTTCATCGTCATTTATGAGCTAAACTGGTTTAACATAGGCACCAACAAATATTAGGCACGGTACCAATAGTCTGAAAGATGATTGGCACCAAACTTGACATAAACATTAACCAACTCCAACAAATGATATTTTTTATCAAAAGAAAAAACTTCAATAAATAAAGCAAATTATGTAAATTTAGTAGTATTTGTGTATTGTTCTTAACAAAATATCAATGTTCATAAAATTTTGTTATATAATTTTGTTGCAACATACTATATCTTAAACCTGAAAAGAAAAGTGCAAACATTATCTACTGATCTAGATTGAGATTAAGAGCTAAGGATATCTACAAAGGTTTTAAGATTGGATTCTTTGCTTTCTAGTTAAGTCCTCCATGAACATATTTCTCTAGTGTTCTGAGATATTCTAAAACTATAATAGATCTTTGAGTATGATTTCTAGTTAAACACTTTGGATTTGAAACGCATACAACTATAGATTAAAATCACCAAAACTCTTGTTCCATAAATTTATAGAAAGGAAAAAAAAATCATTCAGCCTTACCAAGATCAATCATTCAGCCTTACCAAAAAGATAAGTAAATAAATTTAAAGTAATCATTTTCCACCAAAAGTGGGAATAAACCAACGAGCATCCTTGAAAGGTAGTGGCGACGAAGCAGTAAGATGGTTGAAAAATTGAACTTCATTATTGTTCTGAATATTGACGACGCAAATGCCGTTATCATCCTCCCGTAGGTTATAGTCATCGTCTCTACGAAACTGATCATTATAACTACAATATAAGCAATTTTTCAAAACTCCATCTTTGGCTGGAACCGTTATTCGTTGATCCAAAAGCAATGCTTCGTCCCCTAGAGACTTGATTATACTCCATTTTGATGATTTAGGATCCATCTTGTACATGTCATATGAGTGTCTCTCCTCACTTGAAATAGCCAAAACTTGTCCAGACAAAGTCACAGCAAGATGTTCGAAGTCACAACACTCGGGTGACGTGGTGAAACTTGCAAATTCCATAGGAGAATCACCGCAAGAGAAATCAAAAGTAGTGATGCTTCCGTCTTCAACAAGCACGTAAAGCTTGCTTTCTTTAAAAACCATATCGACGCAGCTTTGATTCGTTGATGACCGAAACACCCTCCAGCTATCGTCTCCTTTCTTGTGATATGCAAGAGTGCGATCAAAAGCCCACACAACTAGATAATCTTTGTTTCTTTCATCTACCCACAAAACGGCAGCGTCTATTCCAAAGCACGTTGATAATAATGGTACGTTATTGTAACGGAATGTTGTAACCGTGAAACTAGAGTCAAAATTTCTCTTGAATTTCAACTTTGATCCGTCGGTTGATTCCATTGAATCAAGAAACGGGAGATGAATCCTCTCTCGAGTGAGCATATTCAAAAGATAAAAACGGGTTTTACGGTCTAACATGAGGAACCAGCTATTGTAACTTGCCAAACAAGAAGTCCTAAGGATATCAGAACCGAGATCTCTTACGGTGTATGTTTTGTGGTCAATAGGATCGAACAACTTACATGAATCGTCGATGCTTTCCAGAGGTAAGTGAAGTACGTCTGCAGGAAAGAGGATGAGCCATGGGTTTGCTTGTCTCATGCGGCATGATTTTGAAGCGGAATACCATACTGAAGAAACGCATCTAGCTCTATGAAAATCAACAAAGCTTAATCGTTCCATGACCAATATAACCAGGTCGAGGATAAGCATAGGGTCGTTGCGTATCGTTTTGTTGGAACCGATCATCTCCACTTTGGGCGTCATCATGATAGGTTTTTCTTAAACGGTTGTTGGTGTTTTAGGGTTTGTCCTTGTTTACTCTAAGGAAAAAAAAAAAGGAATAATTTTCTTTATAATAATAGAAAATTAATTAAAATAAGAGAAATTCTTAGGTTTCACCAACCAATGAGAATTGGGTTTTTTATATACATTTTTTTTCAAAAAGGAAATAGAATATTTAGAATTTATTTTTAAAAATAAATGATAGAAAATAAATAAAAAAGTGTAATAGCAATAACATTTTTTTAATATTGTTAAAACCATTCATACTAAACACTAAACCTTTAAACCATAAAATCTAAACATGAAACCCTAAACCATTAGGTAAACACTAAACCCTAAACCATTGGGTAAATTCTAAACCCATGGATAGACTCATAAGCCTTGGAATATCTCTTTACCCAAGGGTTTAGGATTTACTCAAAAGTTTAGGGTTTAGAGTTTATGATTTAGGTTTTAGTACGAACGGTTTTAATAACATTAAAGAATTCTTTTTTTTTATGGCTGCTACTATTTTCTATTTATTTTTTTATATTTTACCTAAGGGTTTAGGGGTTTAATCAAGGGTTTAAGGTTTAGTGTTTAGGATTTAGGGTATATGATTTAGTATCAACGATTTTAACAATGTTAAAAATTCATGTTTTATTGATAATACTCTTTTTATTTATTTTTATCCTTTTATTTTTAAAAAATATATTCTAAATATTATGTTTCTTTTTTTGAAAAAATTTGTATATAAAATAACTAATTCTCATTGGTTGGTGAACCTATATGTTCACCTATGAGGTGAACCCAAGAATTTCTCTTAAAATAAATGTTGTAAATTTGGTAGTATTTGTGTATTGGTCTTTAAGAAAATATGAATATGAATGTTGATAAACACATACTCCCTCTGTTTCTAAATATAAGATTTTTTAGGTAAAACACATTTATTAAAATAATTATTTATTATCTTAAAAGTATTATTAAAATGAGAAATTAGGTGCCATATACATGAAACAAACCATAATTAGGAAAATGCTCATTGCACTGTTCACTTTCGAAAAATCCAATAATGTCCCTACCCTCTTAACTCTCTCTCATCTCTTCTCCTAGATCTCTCTCATTTTCTCTCTTTCCTTCTTCTCTATCACGAGCTCTGTTTTCTTTTCAAAAATTCATTATCTCACTATTGTATCAAGCTTAGGCAATCTACATCCAACATATTGCGAATTCCCACAATTTATTTAATTAATTTCGAAAATCTCTGTGAGATCTTTGATTCCATTGATACCACAGAATTCATTTTTTTCAATCTGTGATTCTTCTCCTTCGAGATAAGTTCAGACATGATCCTCTTGAAGTTTCTTCATCTGAAAAAAGAAAATGGATGAGCTTGTATATGCTGAAGTCTAAGACGAGGTGATTGAGATCATGAATTTGTTCTCGATTTGGATAACTTTTTTGTTAGCCTAAAACATGTGTAGTTACGCGATATTATTTATGTTTTAGTGATCATCGATTTTGTATCGCCCACATGTGATACATTTTTTGTTAGATATTATACTTATGTTGCCACTAATTGACAAAATGCATATAAAATATTATAAAATAGTTGTTGTTAGTTGATACATGGTTTTTTAGATGATACATAGTTAGTTAACTGATATATTTTTGTAACGTACATAGTTTGTTAGCTGATACATAATTTGTTATAAGATAAGTATTATCGTTAGTCGATACATTGTTAATACCAAAGAGTGAATATTATGTTATGGATGTTACTGACTATTTTTGCGTCATGCACATAATTATGATTTGTTAATAAAACATGCATTATGGCTTGTTAGATGATACATAATTTGTTAGCTTATAAATTTTGTTTGTTAAATGGTTTGTTAAATGGTTTGATACCCGATAATTCTTTATGTAAATTGATACATTATTTTATACCAAACAATGTATCAATTACAAATAATGTACCGTCTAATAAATCATATATCATCAATAAGCCATCTTGATAAGTGTAGCTTTATAATAGACAAATTATCCACTAACAATTTGTGTAACTTTTAAATTAAACTTAAAACTTAGAACAAGCAATATTCTTGAGTTATTGAGATCCTGGTAATCAACCGTATCTCTAACTGTTCAACTGATTTTAATTTCAGAAATCTAATGAAAAGACCCATAGATTGGGAAATAATGGCGATGATGAAATGAGAAAGAAGAGGAAGTTGTAGCGGTAATAGTACTTACAACAACAAATTAAGATTCAAAATAAATTGGAATGCACGTGAATTTGAAGACTAAAGATTAGATTAAAAATTGGATGAAAAGAAACGAAGATGAAGAAAGAGGCTCAAGAGACGGAAGAAAGAGAATGGTGGGATAGAAGAAAGAGAATGGTGATAGAGATGAGAGTAGGGGTGGAATTGGAAGTTCAAGCATTAAAATCTACAGTAAACTACCATTTTATCTTCTTATGGGTAGTTACCTAATTTTGACTCAATTCATGTATATTCACCTAATTGACTCTATTAAAATTATAAACTACAAAACATAACTATTAAATTTGATTAGCTACACAATTTTTGATAAATTTAAAGTTACCTAGAAATATGAAAACATCTTATATATTGGAACAAAAAAATTCTTCAAACACATCTTATATTTTGAAACGGAGGGAGTATACTTTTAGTTTGAATTTATCCAGATGATAGCAACAAAAAAATATAGTATAACTTTGTTGCAACATTGACAAAAAAAAATAATTTGTTGCAACATCGTATAAACATGAAAAGTGTAAAAATTATTTGAAAACACGTGAACTAGAAATGTAATGACTTTTAAGTTAAGTTCTCATCTTGCTCAAAAAAAAACACATATCCAACGTCAATTTATTTTTTAATTTTAAAATAGATTGTGGAATAAAAATATTCTAATTGTACTCTATTTTTCAATTTATAGTAGCGTAACAAACGAGTTTATTACATAAATAGAGTATTTTATTTTATTTTTTATTTATCACTCTATTTCTCACTCAAAAATAGCATTAAAGTAGAACCCAACTCCGTTATAAAAAGTCTACTTGAAGAAAAATATAAAATGATCCATTTGAAATGGTCTAAAAACTAGAAATATCCAAGAAGGTTGTAACATTTTTTTTTAAGCTATGTGAATGGATTACTCTATATTTTTTTTCTTCAAATAGAGTAACATACTAAAATGAATCATCGTGTAATAGTCTTTGATATCAATGTTGGTACCATATCTAATTTTTTTTCTTCATAGTGATCCATTCGAAATGGTCTAAACATTTTAAATATTTAAGAAGGTTGTAACATTGTTTTTTTAAAGCTAATTGAATCGATTACTCTATATTTCTTCTTCAAATAGAGTAGCATACTAAAATGAATGAATAGTGTTTAATAGTCTTTGATATCAATGTTGGCACTATATCTAATTTTTTTTTTCATAGTGATCCATTCGAGATGGTCTAATAGAAAAAATATAGAGTGATCCACTCAAAATGGTCTAATAGTCTATATTTTTTCAAAATAGAGTAACATACTAAAATAAATTATGTAAATTTAGTGGTATTTGTTTATTGGTTTTAAGAAAATATCAATGCTGATAAAACCATATTTTAGTTTGATTTTATCCGCAATAGCAACATACTATACTTTAAACATGAGATACAAGTGTAAATTCATTTTGAAAACATGGGAACTACAAATGTAATGACTTTTAAGTTGAAACTGATCTAGATTGAGAGTATAAAACTAAGAATATCTGAAATGTTGTAAGATTGAGTTCTTTGCTTTCAAGCTAAGTCATCCATGTACATATTTCTCTCACTATAATGTCTTTGATGTCACTTATATGATACAGCCGTGTAATAGTGTTCTTTGATATCTCTAGACAAATGTGCAACCCTAGGACACTACACAATGAAAACATGTTTCTTTCTGATCACAACCATTTTCGAGAGTATCTTTGACGAGAGGGAATCTCATCCAAACTTCATAGAATTGTCAAGATGAGTCTTAACTTATAACATTAGATTAGAAAAACATTTTGGTTTGGATCTTAGCTTCGGCATTCGAGTGATTATAGAAGCTAATGTATGTTTGTAGACTTTTCTTTAAGGTTGCTTTAATTGTAAAAGGAACAAACAATCAAGATGAAATTGGCACTATAAGAGATTTACATATAGAATAAGTAACAACTAGAGCTTGATCTGCATAACCGCGCAAGTATTTGTTTACTTTTTTATATGTAAAATTTATTTTAAAACATAAACATATAACTTTTACATTGAGTAATTATATTTTGTGTTTTGATCGGTTAATTTTACCACATACATTGGTATCATAAAACAAACCTATATGAGTTGAACAAAAAAAAACCTATATGTATAACTAATCAGGCTTATATTTATGTGAAAATAGTCGAGATAAATATTTAATACCAAGAAACTTCAGATACTATAGATTTTTTGAAACTGAAAAAGGCATATTATTATTTAACTTTTTCAAAAAAGGTATATTATTATTTCTGATTATGTAGCCAAGTAGGTTGGATGATGATATTGATAAATATCGTATAAGCTAAATTAAAGGCAGATTGATTATTTATAGAATATCATTTGTTGGTGACCTGGATTTTAGGAAGTAATTTGGACCAACAAAATTATAATTTACTAAACTATTATTACATATTTTTTTGATAAACAGAGAATTTTATTTATTTATAATTGATAATCTAGAATTTAGGAACAATACAAATAATATTATTTATTGGTGATCTAGATTTTAGAGAGTTTTTCTTGTCCAAAAGGGAGATTACGACTTTTGATTTTGGTAATTATCAATTTATGAGAATGCATTAATCAATAAGGAAAAGACACAGATTACTTAAATGTAAGTTTATTAATCAATTCAATGGTATTTTCTTGTAAATAAGTTAAAAGTTTAAGGCATATTTCTATTTTGTACTTATCCTTTAATAGTATAGATTAATCACTTCAATGGTATTTTCTTGTAAGAAGGTTAAAAGTTAGGGATATTTCTATTTTGTACTTATCTTTTAATAGTATATAGTATACATTGGCATGTGTTTACTCTTGTGCCATCTCTTTAAATGCTGCAACAAAGCTCGAGCTCAAACGCCTTCAGCTTTGCTGTCAAATCACCCATCTCAAACAAGAAGATCTGTTGTTTCCCATGTACAAGTCGTTGGAACGTAGCCTGCATTGTTCAGTACGCTGTGTGACCGTCCATAGAATAGATAGATCATGCTTCCAATAAGCATCCATTCAAGACCCTGATCCATGTCCAGCTCTGCCATTACAAAGTACCAACAACTTTTTAAAATATCCAATATTGATTCATACATGTTCATGATGGTCCATCAAACTCACTCACCCAATGTTGATGATCAAGTAGGTGTTTGATCAGAATGCAGAGAAGACGAAGATATGGGACGAATGGGCAGAAAAAAAAAACCCTGTAACCGAATCAAATATAGAAGCTGTTAAGCAAGCAGCGCCGTTGATAGAACAGGAGCACCAACCAAAGCTCAATGATGGCTTGAAGCTCTTATATTCAACTAGATTTCTCATTTTTTGTTCTGTCTGAATAGGAAACAAAAGGCATGAGACCCTTACTACCTCCTTGGTGTCTAAAGTTTTGCCTCTCATCATCCTCATCGATGCAACCAAGAGTAATCAAACTGCCAAGTAATATGGCTGCACTGACACCACACATAGTGAACCGAGGAAAACTGTCCTAGTCAAGAAGAAAAGGCGTTGGATGATATAAACAATACAAATATTAAGAACATGTAAATCTTTCAACAACAGAGTTCACAAAATCTATTCACCTCAACTAAAACTAAATCTAATTGTTTAGAAACAATTAAAGAGTCAAACAAGACGCATGGATACACAGGACTAAGATACCGACCTTGGAAGACGCTCAGCAGAAGCTCCTGAAGCTAGGCCTAAGACACCTATGCACACAAGAGCTATACTCCAGGAAAGCAATTTTCAATTTTTCTTCTCTTTCCAAAATACTTTCCTCTGTTCAATGAAAAATCAGTAAAGATTTAGCAAACTACAGTCTACATTACAATATCATCTTAATAACATATAGAAAAGGGTAAATATGTGAATGATCAAATTTTAGTACCTTGATCTCTTTCATCGCCAAGAAGAGGAGAATCAGAAGATTCTATAGCATCTTCAAGAACATTTTCAGGTTGATCTCTACTTCATCATCCAAGTATGTGAGGAGGATGGTAGGGAAACTCCATCAGGTGGTACATATCTGAGAACTAACACACAAGCTGCTACGGCAGTGAATGCCATCAGAGCTGATGGATGAAAACCAGTGTGTTACAAAGAGAATAATCTTTTCTCATAATAGAAGTAAGTTACAGCCTGTCTCAACAATCATATAACTACTAGCTAAATACAATGAAATGAAAGTATCAATACTATTAAAATGGAAGGAGTCTTAAAAAGATCTATCTATCAAAGTTGTTTGGACCCTTTTATTTAACTCATTATTTTTGGTCTTACCTTAAACTTAGACAACAATATGTTACCTATTTCTCTAACAATAATTTATTCAATTTCATTATTTATTCAAATACCACCCTAATCTTAATCATTACT
>NW_026015289.1:0-67256 GCF_020379485.1 Brassica napus | reverse complement strand
AAAGAGATTCAATCCTTGTTTGATTAAGAACGACGAAGAAGCTGTGCTATTCCCAAACTGGGAAACTGGAATCACTGATTTGAAAGTGGGATAACTTCTTCATCCCAACTCCTATGAGATTTATTCAACTTCCTGGTGATTCTCCACCACTTTATGTATCCAAATCAAGCTTCTTACAAAGTGATTCATCCTGGTTTGTTGGAACGAACGAAGAAGCTGTGCTATTCCCAAACTGGGAAACTGGAATCAACTGATTTGAAAGTGGGATAACTTCTTCATGCCAACTCCTATGAGATTTATTCAACTTCCTGGTGATTCTCCACCACTTATGTATCCAAATCAAGCTTCTTACAAAGAGATTCATCCTGGTTTGATTGGAACGACGAAGAAGCTGTGCTATTCCCAAACTGGGAAACTGGAATCAACTGATTTGAAAGTGGGATAACTTCTTCATGCCAACTCCTATGAGATTTATTCAACTTCCTGGTGATTCTCCACCACTTTATGTATCCAAATCAAGCTTCTTACAAAGAGATTCATCCTGGTTTGATTGGAACGACGAAGAAGCTGTGCTATTCCCAAACTGGGAAACTGGAATCACCTGATTTGAAAGTGGGATAACTTCTTCATGCCAACTCCTATGAGATTTATTCAACTTCCTGGTGATTCTCCACCACTTTATGTATCCAAATCAAGCTTCTTACAAAGAGATTCATCCTGGTTTGATTGGAACGACGAAGAAGCTGTGCTATTCCCAAACTGGGAAACTGGAATCACCTGATTTGAAAGTGGGATAACTTCTTCATGCCAACTCCTATGAGATTTATTCAACTTCCTGGTGATTCTCCACCACTTTATGTATCCAAATCAAGCTTCTTACAAGAGATTCATCCTGGTTTGATTGGAACGACGAAGAAGCTGTGCTATTCCCAAACTGGGAAACTGGAATCACCTGATTTGAAAGTGGGATAACTTCTTCATGCCAACTCCTATGAGATTTATTCAACTTCCTGGTGATTCTCCACCACTTTATGTATCCAAATCAAGCTTCTTACAAAGAGATTCATCCTGGTTTGATTGGAACGACGAAGAAGCTGTGCTATTCCCAAACTGGGAAACTGGAATCACCTGATTTGAAAGTGGGATAACTTCTTCATGCCAACTCCTATGAGATTTATTCAACTTCCTGGTGATTCTCCACCACTTTATGTATCCAAATCAAGCTTCTTACAAAGGATTCATCCTGGTTTGATTGGAACGACGAAGAAGCTGTGCTATCCCAAACTGGGAAACTGGAATCACCTGATTTGAAAGTGGGATAACTTCTTCATGCCAACTCCTATGAGATTTATTCAACTTCCTGGTGATTCTCCACCACTTTATGTATCCAAATCAAGCTTCTTACAAAGAGATTCATCCTGGTTTGATTGGAACGACGAAGAAGCTGTGCTATTCCCAAACTGGGAAACTGGAATCACCTGATTTGAAAGTGGGATAACTTCTTCATGCCAACTCCTATGAGATTTATTCAACTTCCTGGTGATTCTCCACCACTTTATGTATCCAAATCAAGCTTCTTACAAAGAGATTCATCCTGGTTTGATTGGAACGACGAAGAAGCTGTGCTATTCCCAAACTGGGAAACTGGAATCACCTGATTTGAAAGTGGGATAACTTCTTCATGCCAACTCCTATGAGATTTATTCAACTTCCTGGTGATTCTCCACCACTTTATGTATCCAAATCAAGCTTCTTACAAAGTGATTCATCCTGGTTTGATTGGAACGACGAAGAAGCTGTGCTATTCCCAAACTGGGAAACTGGAATCACCTGATTTGAAAGTGGGATAACTTCTTCATGCCAACTCCTATGAGATTTATTCAACTTCCTGGTGATTCTCCACCACTTTATGTATCCAAATCAAGCTTCTTACAAAGAGATTCATCCTGGTTTTGATTGGAACGACGAAGAAGCTGTGCTATTCCCAAACTGGGAAACTGGAATCACCTGATTTGAAAGTGGGATAACTTCTTCATGCCAACTCCTATGAGATTTATTCAACTTCCTGGTGATTCTCCACCACTTTATGTATCCAAATCAAGCTTCTTACAAAGAGATTCATCCTGGTTTGACGAAGAAGACAAAGAGCTGTGCTATTCCCAAACTGGGAAACTGGAATCACCTGATTTGAAAGTGGGATAACTTCTTCATGCCAACTCCTATGAGATTTATTCAACTTCCTGGTGATTCTCCACCACTTTATGTATCCAAATCAAGCTTCTTACAAAGAGATTCATCCTGGTTTGATTGGAACGACGAAGAAGCTGTGCTATTCCCAAACTGGGAAACTGGAATCACCTGATTTGAAAGTGGGATAACTTCTTCATGCCAACTCCTATGAGATTTATTCAACTTCCTGGTGATTCTCCACCACTTTATGTATCCAAATCAAGCTTCTTACAAAGAGATTCATCCTGGTTTGATTGGAACGACGAAGAAGCTGTGCTATTCCCAAACTGGGAAACTGGAATCACCTGATTTGAAAGTGGGATAACTTCTTCATGCCAACTCCTATGAGATTTATTCAACTTCCTGGTGATTCTCCACCACTTTATGTATCCAAATCAAGCTTCTTACAAAGAGATTCATCCTGGTTTGATTGGAACGACGAAGAAGAAGCTGTGCTATTCCCAACTGGGAAACTGGAATCACCTGATTTGAAAGTGGGATAACTTCTTCATGCCAACTCCTATGAGATTTATTCAACTTCCTGGTGATTCTCCACCACTTTATGTATCCAAATCAAGCTTCTTACAAAGAGATTCATCCTGGTTTGATTGGAACGACGAAGAAGCTGTGCTATTCCCAAACTGGGAAACTGGAATCACCTGATTTGAAAGTGGGATAACTTCTTCATGCCAACTCCTATGAGATTTATTCAACTTCCTGGTGATTCTCCACCACTTTATGTATCCAAATCAAGCTTCTTACAAAGTGATTCATCCTGGTTTGTTTGGAACGACGACGAAGCTGTTCTATTACCAAACTGGGAAACTGGAATCACCTGATTTGAAAGTGGGATAACTTCTTCATGCCAACTCCTATGAGATTTATTCAACTTCCTGGTGATTCTCCACCACTTTATGTATCCAAATCAAGCTTCTTACAAAGAGATTCATCCTGGTTTGATTGAAACGACGAAGAAGCTGTGCTATTCCCAAACTGGGAAACTGGAATCAACTGATTTGAAAGTGGGATAACTTCTTCATGCCAACTCCTATGAGATTTATTCAACTTCCTGGTGATTCTCCACCACTTTATGTATCCAAATCAAGCTTCTTACAAAGAGATTCATCCTGGTTTGATTGGAACGACGAGGAAGCTGTGCTATTCCCAAACTGGGAAACTGGAATCAACTGATTTGAAAGTGGGATAACTCTTCATGCCAACTCCTATGAGATTTATTCAACTTCCTGGTGATTCTACACCACTTTATGTATCCAAATCAAGCTTCTTACAAAGAGATTCATCCTGGTTTGATTGGAACGACGAAGAAGCTGTGCTATTCCCAAACTGGGAAACTGGAATCACCTGATTTGAAAGTGGGATAACTTCTTCATGCCAACTCCTATGAGATTTATTCAACTTCCTGGTGATTCTCCACCACTTTATGTATCCAAATCAAGTTTCTTACAAAGAGATTCATCCTGGTTTGATTGGAACGACGAAGAAGCTGTGCTATTCCCAAACTGGGAAACTGGAATCACCTGATTTGAAAGTGGGATAACTTCTTCATGCCAACTCCTATGAGATTTATTCAACTTCCTGGTGATTCTCCACCACTTTATATATCCAAATCAAGCTTCTTACAAGGAGATTCATCCTGGTTTGATTGGAACGACGAAGAAGCTGTGCTATTCCCAAACTGGGAAACTGTTGAGATGAGTTGAGTATATGTGGAACAAGTGAGGAGTTGAGACTAAGGAGATGAGTTGAATCTTGGGAAGGTTTGGGTAAGGTCCGTACTGTCCGTACATGACCGTACCATCCGTACACATGGAGATGAGTAAAACATTGACAAGAGTAAAGAAGTTACTTAGGGTAACTTATGGGAAGGGAAGGAACTTACCTGGATGGATCAGACTGTTGAGGGATAAGGAAGAGCGTGCCTTGACAGGCTGGAACAGCTGGAAAGGCAAGAGCATCTCGGTCCAAGATGCTAGATACTCCGCGCATGTGGAGAAGCTAATTGGCTAGTTCAAATGAGCTTATCCTTTCCACATTGACCTCACATGCTTTAGTCTTCTCTGGATTTCGAAAACCCTTGTATGCTCACACTATATATTGTAACTCATGCTCTTAATAAAAGATTAGACAGTTCTTGACACTAAAACACTCTCTTAGACTCAAAGGCTCTCAATCATGATCATACACTAAACTCTTAGCTAAACTCGTTCTAAATCACCTCTAGACTCTTTCTAATCTCTTTCTTTCCTTATATCAAACTCAGATTCTCTAAAACTTATATGGTATCAGAGCCAGGTTCATCATAATCTGGGTTTGAGTACTAGAACACTCAAGAACACATCAGCCACTTAGCTTTCATCCGGTGATTCTGAAATGGAAAGCAACAAGGCAGTGGTTCCGGTTACTCTCAAGGGGGGTAACTACCTTTTGTGGTCTCGTTTGGTGAAGACAGCAGTGGGGAGTAAGGGTTTATGGGGACACATCACACAGAGTGAAGCCCCAAAGCTCATTACTTATGAAGGCGACAAGGAGATTGTCGAGTGCGATGAAGAGAAGTGGGAGCAAGATGATCAGCTGGTGATGTCTATACTCCAACGGTCTCTTGAAGTGTCTATCCTGGAGGCATACAGCTACTGTGAGACAGCAAAGGATCTTTGGGACACGCTAAAGAAGGTTTATGGTAACATCTCAAACTTGAGCCGTGTGTTTGAAGTGAAACGTGCTATCAACAGCTTGACACAGGAGGACATGGAGTTTACTAAGCACCTTGGGAGGTTCAGAGCCTTGTGGTCTGAACTGGAGATGCTGAGGCCAGGCACAACCAACCTAGATGAGCTGGCTGAGAGACGCGAGCAGGACAAGGTGTTTGGGTTGCTGCTCACGCTGAATCCAAGCTACAACAGCCTCATCAAACACATTCTGAGGTCCGGGAAGTTACCTGACCTTGAGGAAGTGTGTGCACAAGTTCAGAAGGAGGAAGGTTCTATCGGTCTCTTTGGAGGGAAAGGAGAGATCACACTTGCAAACCAAGCTGAGGTTCCGCAAGCAAACCGTGCGAGCTCTAACCAGTATGATGCAAAGAAGTTCACGGGAAATTGTGATCATTGCAAGAGACAAGGTCACAAGAAGAACCAGTGCTGGATCTTGCATCCTCATCTGAAGCCGGCCAAGTTCTCAAGAGAGAAAGATGGGAGAGCCAATGTCTCGTATGCTGGAAGTGAGCCGGGAAGTTCAAGTGTGGCTGGGAGCTCAGGCCAAGCTGGAGAGGGCGGGACACGTGAGCCTGGAGATAGCAAGGCCCTGGTGACTTACACACCTCAGCCAAGCCTTCAGAACAACCGTGAGAACGAGTACCTAAGGAGATCAGACCTTGACTCCCTCATCAAAATGCTAAAGGAGAATGGTAACACACTTGGTACTCTTGGTTACTCCTTTGGTGCATTATATGAATCGTGTAGTATTGCTAGAGAACCTGATCATTCAAGCATTGCTTATAAACCTACTAGCATACTAGGACAGTCTCATATTGCACACAATCTGTTTAAACCATTGGTAGTTGATTCAGGAGCATCTCATCATATGATTAGTGATACTAGTTTGATTAGAGACATTGAACCTACAAATGGACATGTCATGATTGCAAATGGAGATAAAATCCCAATTAGAGGAATTGGCAAGCTAAAATTGTTTGATAAAGACTCTAAAGCATTTTATATGCCTGACTTCACATCAAATCTATTATCTGTAAAGAAGTGTACTACAGATCTTAATTGCAATGTTATATTCAGTCCTAATGATGTGAAGTTTCAGGATATTGAGAGCAGCCAATTGATTGGAAAAGGAGTTACCAAGGGAGATTTATATTTACTTGAAGAACTAGCTCCTGTTTCTGATTACTTATGCTCATTTACTTCTGCTTCTATGATGAATAAAAATGCATTGTGGCATGCTAGACTAGGTCATCCCCATGTTAGGGCTTTAAACTTAATGTTACCAGGTGTGGTATTTGAAAATAAGGATTGTGAAGCTTGCATTTTAGGCAAGCATTGTAAAACTGTGTTTCCCATTTCATCTACTGTTTATGACAAGTGCTTTGATCTAATTCACTCTGATGTTTGGACTGCTCCTTGCTTGTCTAGGGATAGTTTTAAATACTTTGTCACATTCATAGATGAAAAATCGAAATACACCTGGATAACACTTATTCAAACCAAAGATAGGGTGCTTGAAGCTTTTAAAAATTTTCAAAACTATGTGACTAACCATTACAATGCCAAGATTAAAATTTTGAGATCAGATAATGGTGGGGAATACACTGGTCAAGCCTTCAAGCAACATCTAGCACAACATGGGATACTACACCAAACGAGTTGTCCTTATACTCCTCAGCAAAATGGAGTGGCTGAGAGAAAGAATAGGCATCTCATGGAGGTGGCAAGGTCAATGATGTTTCAAGCAAATGTCCCTAAGAGGTTTTGGAGTGATGCTGTGGCTACATCTTGTTATCTAATCAACCGGATCCCAACTAAGATTCTACATGATCAGTCCCCTTTTGAAGCCTTGAACAAGTACAAGCCATCATTGGAGCATATGCGAATCTTTGGATGTCTATGCTTTGTCCTTAGGCCAAAAGAGTTGAGAAACAAGCTTGAAGCAACCAGCACAAGAGCTATGTTTGTTGGCTACTCTACTACTCAAAAGGGTTACAAGTGCTATGATCCTACTACTCGAAGAGTTCTAGTCTCTAGAGATGTAAAGTTCATTGAAGCTAAGGGGTTCTATGAGGAAAAGAATCAAGATGAGCTGCTAGAATTGACAAGAGAGTCAGATAGAGCGGCCAGCCTTAGAAGTATTCTAGAGGGGCTTGGGATACATACTACCCAGGATCCGAAGGAGAGACGCAGTACAACAACCACACAACCTACCGAGGCATCAAACTTAGATCATGGGGGGGAAAACACACCTGAACCAGCTGAAGTACATGTTGAAAGCCATGATCAAGAAGGCTCAGGTGATCATGATCAAAGTATGATGCAGGAAGATAGGGAGGTACCAAGCCAAGATCAAGAGGAGGAAACTAATGCAACTACAACTGAAACTACAACTGAACCTGAACAGAGCCGGCGGTGCAGCCATTGAGAAGAAGCACCAGAGTGAGAAAGGATAGTTCCAACTGGGTAAACACGAGAGTGTACTACAATGCCCAGGCTGTGGAACATCCCTCTCAAGCTGTGTGTTCCTTTGCTCATTATCCAGAAGAACATTGTGCCTTTATGGTAAGCTTAGATGAGAGCCATGTACCAAAGTCATATGAGGAAGCCATGAAGGACAAGGAGTGGAGGGAATCAGTGGGAGCTGAATCCAATGCAATGATCAAGAATGACACTTGGTATGAGAGTGAGTTACCTAAAGGAAAGAGAGCAGTGTCTAGTAGATGGATCTTCACAATCAAGTACCAAGCAAATGGACAGATTGATAGAAAGAAGACTCGCTTGGTTGCAAGAGGATTCACTCAAACATATGGAGAGGATTATATAGACACATTTGCGCCAGTTGCTAAGCTACATACCATCAGGATTGTCCTATCACTTGCGGTGAATCTTGAGTGGGGCTTGTGGCAAATGGATGTAAAGAATGCATTCCTACAAGGAGAACTAGAAGATGAAGTGTATATGTTACCTCCTCCTGGTCTAGAGCACTTGGTGAAGAAAGGGAATGTTCTCAGACTAAAGAAAGCTATCTATGGTCTGAAACAATCACCAAGGGCATGGTACAACAAGTTGAGCACAACTCTGAATGGAAGAGGCTTTAGGAAGTCAGAGCTTGATCATACTCTCTTTACACTCAACACACCTTCAGGTATTGTCGTTCTACTTGTATATGTAGATGACATCATTATAACAGGTAGTGATAAAGAAGAGATACAAGCCACTAAAGACTTTCTTAAATCTGTTTTTGAGATTAAAGACTTGGGAGAGATGAAATACTTCCTTGGGATTGAGATATGTAGATCCAAGGAAGGTTTGTTTCTATCCCAAAGAAAGTATACACTTGATCTGTTGAAAGATGCAGGTAAGCTTGATGGAAAGACGGCCAAGACTCCCTTGGAAGATGGATACAAGGTTCCACGTGAGGGGGAGATTGAAGACAGTCCACCATTCAAGGATGCAAAGCTTTATAGAAAGCTAGTGGGTAAGCTCATATACCTAACCATCACACGTCCTGATATTTGTTTTGCTGTGAATCAGGTGAGTCAGCATATGCAAATTCCAAAAGAACATCATTGGGGAATGGTGAACCGGCTCTTGATGTATCTTAATGGCTCAGCGGATCAAGGAGTGTGGATGGGGTGTAATGGGAGTACTGAAGTTGTAGGCTACTGTGATGCGGATTGGGCAGGAGATAGAGCAGATAGAAGGTCCACAACCGGCTACTGCACATTCATTGGAGGGAACTTAGTAACTTGGAAGAGTAAGAAGCAGAAGGTGGTCTCATGCTCAAGTGCTGAAGCTGAATACCGAGCCATGCTGAAGCTGACTAATGAGCTTGTATGGATCAAAGGGATACTGAAGCACTTGGAGATTATTCAATCCACTCCAATGACCATGCATTGCGACAACCAGGCTGCTATACACATTGCCACCAACTCAGTCTTCCATGAGAGAACCAAGCACATTGAAGTAGATTGTCACAAGGTGAGGCAAATGATTCTTCTTGGAGTCATCTTGCCATGTTACACGAGAAGTGAAGATCAGCTAGCAGATGTGTTCACAAAGGCAGCAAGGCAGAAGACAATTGAGTCCATTCATAGCCGGCTAGGACTCATTGATCTCACAAGAAGGAGCTAAGCCCCTTAGCTATGAGGTCTTTACTCTTTTTCCCTTATCAAAGTTTTGTCCCAATGGGTTTTCTTTGGTAAGGTTTTTAATGAGGAAGATCTCATGGCTATCCAAGCTTAGACTTTCACAAAGCTAAGCTTGAGGGGGAGTGTTGAGATGAGTTGAGTATATGTGGAGCAAGTGAGGAGTTGAGACTAAGGAGATGAGTTGAATCTTGGGAAGGTTTGGGTAAGGTCCGTACTGTCCGTACATGACCGTACCATCCGTACACATGGAGATGAGTAAAACATTGACAAGAGTAAAGAAGTTACTTGGGGTAACTTATGGGAAGGGAAGGAACTTACCTGGATGGATCAGACCGTTGAGGGATAAGGAAGAGCGCGCCTTGACAGGCTGGAACAGCTGGAAAGGCAAGAGCATCTCGGTCCAAGATGCTAGATACTCCGCGCATGTGGAGAAGCTAATTGGCTAGTTCAAATGAGCTTATCCTTTCCACATTGACCTCACATGCTTTAGTCTTCTCTGGATTTCGAAAACCCTTGTATGCTCACACTATATATTGTAACTCATGCTCTTAATGAAAGATTAGACAGTTCTTGACACTAAAACACTCTCTTAGACTCAAAGGCTCTCAATCATGATCATACACTAAACTCTTAGCTAAACTCGTTCTAAATCACCTCTAGACTCTTTCTAATCTCTTTCTTTCCTTATATCAAACTCAGATTCTCTAAAACTTATAGAAACTGGAATCACCTGATTTGAAAGGGGGATAACTGTTGAGATGAGGTGATAAGGAGTGGATACATTGATAGAGGAAGAGTATTGGGGCAATCAGTAACTTTGGGAACTTACCACAGTAACTTTAGTTTTACTGTGGTAACTGAGTGAAAGGAAGAGAAGTTACCAGGATGGGTTAAAATGGAGTCTACCTGATGTTAATCCCTTCTTATCCTAATAGAGACGATTGGAAGAGGATAAGGAGAGGATAAGGGTGCACTTTGACAGCCTGTATGGTGCTGGAAAGGAGAAGATGCTTTATTACTATAGCAAGCATGTGAGAAACCACAGCCAAGCATTTCAAAAGGAGTTCCAGCCTGTCCATTGACTCCACATGCTTATGGATTTCGAAATCCCCTTTGTATCAGCCTTATCTCTTCATATATATCTTGTATCTGAGACATTAAAACATTTAATGGAGTTTTGATTATTCTCTCTTGTTCTTTATTCTCTTAGTCTCTCTTAATCTCCAAATCTCATACAAATTACCCTAATCATCTCTTGATCTTTACTCATCACTCTACATACACAAAAGTGTATATGGTATCAGAGCCAGGTTGGCAAGGAAGGGAGTGGTGATTTGCGAATCTGTTTGTATTGTTCTTGGTGTTCTTGAGCTGTTCTTGAGCTGTTCTTGACTTTCTGGGTATGAAGGAGGTTTTCTGGTCGATCCAATCAACCTCAATAGAAGATGAAGCACAGATCTAGTGAATCAGTTGAGCTTGAAGAAGAGATGGATGGTGCGTGTTCAAGATGGATCAAGGGAGCTTTGGAAAGCTGTGGGTTATGGAGTAGTCATGGAAAGGGGAAGCCTTTCATGGAAGTGGCTACTGAAGAAGGTCAGACAAGAGGTCTGAAGCTGGAAGATGAAGTTGTTCTAGGAAACACTACAAAGAGTGAGATTGAAGCAACTTTAGGCATGTCTAAACTTGTAAGAGTCGTTGAGGATAAGAGGGTGGTCTGCGGCTTGAGACAAGGAAAGGATGAGTGTTATCAGCTTGTGGGAAGGCTGAGAGAGGTATGGTCAGAGTTGGATGTGGTGAGAGCACACACATCAAATCCGAGATGCTGTCAAGAGAGGAGGAAGCAAGATGTGATCTTTAGCTTTCTTATGGAAGAGATATGTGAACTTGTTGAACACACTTGTGATGTGTGGGAGCTGAACATGAAGCCATATAGATGGAAGGGAGGTACAAGCCGTAAGAAGGGAAGGTTGAGAAAACTTTCTAAGGAGTGGTTAATGAAGAGAAGGGCATGGAGAAAGGATAGCGAGTCTGAACACTCAGGTGACAGTATGAGTGTGATCTTGAAGAGAATCAAGGAGATACTTCAGCAGATGGTTATAGGAGAGTGTTCATACTCAGCTTACATGGGAGAATTAGTAGAAGATGGTGTGAGTACAAGGAGGCAGGAGACAAAAGGAGGAGAGGATCCAATCACAAAGAAAGAATGGGATGAATTTGTTAAGTATGTGTATGAACTGGCTGCAAGAAAGAAGCAAGGTGCTCTAGCTGCAAGTAAGGAGCAAGGTGCTTTCTCCACAGCTCCTAAACCGATCATAATTGATTCTGGAGCAACACATCATATGATCAGTGATAGGAGTCTGATAAGTGATGTCAGGGCTGCAACAGGGTGTGTCACTATAGCTAATGGCGCTCAGATCCCAGTAGAAGGAATGGGAAACCTCAAGCTGTTTGAAAAGAGCTCAACAGCCTTATATCTGCCTCAGTTCACTTCAAATCTGATATCAGTGAAGAAAGCTACAATTGATCTGGATTGTCAAGTAGTATTCAGGCCAAATGAAGTTGAGTTTCAAGATTTGAAGACTGGAAGAGTTATTGGCAGAGGGGATAGCAAGCATCACTTATATCATCTCCAAACAGCTAAGACTCCTAATCCCATTAACTCTATGTGCTTGAGTAGTACAGCTGAGAAGTGTGATAGTCTCACATGGCATGCAAGGTTGGGACATCCACATGCTAGGGCAATTGAATTGATCATGCCTAGTATGGCCTTCAATCACTTGGAGTGTGAAGCATGCATACTTGGGAAGCACTGCAGAACTGTCTTCCCAACTTCAGAGACCCTATATGAGAATTGCTTTGATCTGGTTCACTCAGATGTGTGGACATCTCCGTGTGTGTCTAGGGACAGCCACACGTACTTTGTGACGTTCATTGATGAGAAGTCAAAGTATACTTGGGTTACTATGATTCCCTCCAAAGATAGAGTCCTAGAAGCCTTTATGAACTTCCAAGCATATGTTACTAATCATTACAATGCTACTGTGAAGATTCTAAGGTCTGATAATGGAGGAGAATACACCAGCAATGCCTTCAAGAGTCATCTAGCAAGGCATGGGATTGTGCAGCAAACAAGCTGTCCCTACACACCACAACAGAATGGGGTTGCAGAGAGGAAGAACAGGCATTTGATGGAGGTGGCGAGATCAATGATTTTCCATATGAATGTGCCTAAGAGGTTTTGGAGTGATGCTGTTCAAACCGCTTGCTATCTCATCAATAGAGTGCCGACTAGAGTCTTGAAGAATCTGTCTCCATTTGAAGTGTTGAACAAGACCAAGCCACACATTGATCACTTGAGAGTTTTTGGGTGTGTGTGCTATGTCTTGGTTCCTGGAGAGCAGAGGAACAAGCTAGATGCAAAGAGCAACAAAGCTATGTTCATTGGGTACTCAATACTCAAAAGGGTACAAGTGCTATGATCAAATAACCAGGAGGGTTAGGGTATCCAGAGATGTGAAGTTTATTGAGTCTAAAGGATATTATGAGGAGAAGAAGTGGGAGGACCTTGAGGATCTGTCCCAAGCACCATCAGAGAGAGGAGCTACTCTGAGGATTGTGTTGGAAAGGCTGGGGATAGACTTATCCCAGGATCAGGAACCAGGAGGAGAGAACCTCCGTCAAACTCAAGAAGCAGCAAGAACAGTCCCTCTTGATCATGAGAGGGGGAATGGAACTGAATCTGGTGAGCAAGAGCAAAACCAAGAAGATTCAGGTCTTCATGATCAAGATACATCACAAGAAGTTGAGAACACTGTTCAGTCTAGTAGAGAAGTGGATGAGGTTCAGTCTAGTGGAGAAGAACAAGTTGGACCAGCCAGTTCAGAAGAAGAGCAAGTGGAGCCGGCTAGTGTACAAACTGAAGATCAGGTTCAAGCTTTGAGGAGGAGCACAAGGATAAAGAGGGATCCTTCCAACTGGGTAAACACGAGAGTGTACTACAATGCCCAGGCTGTGGAGCATCCTTCTCAAGCCGTGTGTTCCTTTGCTGAGTTTCCAGAGGAGCATCATGCCTTTATGATTAGTCTGGATGAGAGTTATGTACCAAGGACTTATGAAGAAGCTATGTTAGACAAGGAATGGAAAGAATCAGTGGGAGCTGAAGCAGGTGCTATGATCAAAATGATACATGGCATGAGAGTGAGCTGCCTAAGGGAAAGAGGGCTGTATCTAGTAGATGGATCTTCACAATCAAGTATCTAGCAAATGGACAGATTGATAGGAAGAAGACCAGATTGGTTGCAAGAGGATTTACACAGACCTATGGAGAGGATTACATTGATACCTTTGCACCAGTAGCTAAGCTACACACAGTTCGGATTGTGTTGTCCATTGCAACAAACTTGGAGTGGGATTTGTGGCAGATGGATGTGAAGAATGCTTTCTTACAAGGTGAGCTAGAAGATGAGGTATACATGCTTCCTCCTCCTGGTCTTGAGCATCTAGTAAAACCAGGAAATGTTTTGAGATTGAAGAAGGCAATATATGGGCTTAAGCAGTCTCCTAGAGCTTGGTACAGGAAGCTGAGTACAACTCTCAATGGGAGAGGATTCAGGAAGTCTGAACTGGATCATACACTCTTCACTTTGCTTACTCCATCAGGGATCATTGTGATACTGGTATATGTGGATGATTTGATTATCACAGGGAGTGATAAGGCTGGGATTAAAGCCACTAAAGAGTTCCTCAAGTCTGTGTTTGATATCAAAGACTTGGGAGAGATGAAGTATTTCTTGGGATTGAGATATGCAGATCCAAGGAGGGTTTGTTTATGTCTCAAAGGAAGTATACAATGGATATGCTGAAGGAGACTGATGTACTTGGAGGAAAGGTAGCCAAGACACCTCTTGAAGAGGGGTATAAGGTCTTACGTGAGGGGGAGGTTGAAGAAACCAGTTGTTTGAGGATGCTAAGCTGTATAGGAAGATGGTTGGCAAGCTGATCTACTTGACTATTACCAGACCAGATATATGCTTTGCTGTGAATCAAGTGAGTCAACATATGCAGGCGCCAAAGGTCCATCACTGGAAGATGGTTGATAGGATACTGAGGTATCTGAGTGGGACGGCTGGACAAGGAGTTTGGATGGGCTGTAATGGCAGTACAGAAGTGGTTGGGTATTGTGATGCTGATTGGGCAGGAGATAGAGTGGACAGGAGATCAACTACTGGGTATTGTACATTCATTGGAGGGAACTTGGTTACTTGGAAGAGTAAGAAGCAGAAGGTTATCTCTGTTCAAGTGCTGAAGCTGAGTATAGAGCCATGTTGAAGCTGACAAACGAGTTGGTGTGGATCAAGGGGATCTTGAAGCATCTAGAGATTGAGCAGAGTACTCCTATGACTATGCATTGTGACAATCAAGCAGCTATCCACATTGCCTCTAACTCAGTGTTTCATGAGAGAACAAAGCACATAGAGGTGGATTGTCATAAGGTGAGGCAGATGATTATCTTAGGAGTGATTTGCCATGTTATACAAGGAGTGAAGATCAGCTTGCAGATGTGTTTACTAAGGCAGCGAGATTGAAGACAATGGAGTCCATACTATCAGGCTTGGACTCATTGATCTTACTCCCAGGAGCTGAGCCCCTTAACCATGGAGTCTCCACTCTTTTTCCCTCATCAAAGTTTTATCCCAATGGGTTTTCTTTGGTGAGGTTTTTAATGAGGGAGGTCTTCATGGTTTCCAAGCTTGACTTGTTCTACATGGTCAAGCTTGAGGGGGAGTGTTGAGATGAGGTGATAAGAGTGGATACATTGATAGAGGAAGAGTATTGGGGCAATCAGTAACTTTGGGAACTTACCACAGTAACTTTAGTTTTACTGTGGTAACTGAGTGAAAGGAAGAGAAGTTACAGGATGGGTTAAAATGGAGTCTACCTGATGTTAATCCCTTCTTATCCTAATAGAGACGATTGGAAGAGGATAGGAGAGGATAAGGGTGCACTTTGACAGCCTGTATGGTGCTGGAAAGGAGAAGATGCTTTATTACTATAGCAAGCATGTGAGAAACCACAGCCAAGCATTTCAAAAGGAGTTCCAGCCTGTCCATTGACTCCACATGCTTATGGATTTCGAAATCCCCTTTGTATCAGCCTTATCTCTTCATATATATCTTGTATCTGAGACATTAAAATTTAATGGAGTTTTTGAGTATTCTCTCTTGTTCTTTATTCTCTTAGTCTCTCTTAATCTCCAAATCTCATACAAATTACCCTAATCATCTCTTGATCTTTACTCATCACTCTACATACACAAAAGTGTATAATAACTTCTTCATGCCAACTCCTATGAGATTTATTCAACTTCCTGGTGATTCTCCAGCACTTTATGTATCCAAATCAAGCTTCTTACGAAGAGATTCATCCTGGTTTGATTGGAACGACGCAGAAGCTGTGCTATTCCCAAACTGGGAAACTGGAATCACCTGATTTGAAAGTGGGATAACTTCTTCATGCCAACTCCTATGAGATTTATTCAACTTCCTGGTGATTCTCCACCACTTTATGTATCCAAATCAAGCTTCTTACAAAGTGATTCATCCTGGTTTGATTGGAACGACGAAGAAGCTGTGCTATTCCCAAACTGGGAAACTGGAATCACCTGATTTGAAAGTGGGATAACTTCTTCATGCCAACTCCTATGAGATTTATTCAACTTCCTGGTGATTCTCCACCACTTTATGTATCCAAATCAAGCTTCTACAAAGTGATTCATCCTGGTTTGATTGGAACGACGAAGAAGCTGTGCTATTCCCAAACTGGGAAACTGGAATCACCTGATTTGAAAGTGGGATAACTTCTTCATGCCAACTCCTATGAGATTTATTCAACTTCCTGGTGATTCTCCACCACTTTATGTATCCAAATCAAGCTTCTTACAAAGTGATTCATCCTGGTTTGATTGGAACGACGAAGAAGCTGTGCTATTCCCAAACTGGGAAACTGGAATCACCTGATTTGAAAGTGGGATAACTTCTTCATGCCAACTCCTATGAGATTTATTCAACTTCCTGGTGATTCTCCACCACTTTATGTATCCAAATCAAGCTTCTTACAAAGTGATTCATCCTGGTTTGATTGGAACGACGAAGAAGCTGTGCTATTCCCAAACTGGGAAACTGGAATCACCTGATTTGAAAGTGGGATAACTTCTTCATGCCAACTCCTATGAGATTTATTCAACTTCCTGGTGATTCTCCACCACTTTATGTATCCAAATCAAGCTTCTTACAAAGTGATTCATCCTGGTTTGATTGGAACGACGAAGAAGCTGTGCTATTCCCAAACTGGGAAACTGGAATCACCTGATTTGAAAGTGGGATAACTTCTTCATGCCAACTCCTATGAGATTTATTCAACTTCCTGGTGATTCTCCACCACTTTATGTATCCAAATCAAGCTTCTTACAAAGTGATTCATCCTGGTTTGATTGGAACGACGAAGAAGCTGTGCTATTCCCAAACTGGGAAACTGGAATCACCTGATTTGAAAGTGGGATAACTTCTTCATGCCAACTCCTATGAGATTTATTCAACTTCCTGGTGATTCTCCACCACTTTATGTATCCAAATCAAGCTTCTTACAAAGTGATTCATCCTGGTTTGATTGGAACGACGAAGAAGCTGTGCTATTCCCAAACTGGGAAACTGGAATCACCTGATTTGAAAGTGGGATAACTTCTTCATGCCAACTCCTATGAGATTTATTCAACTTCCTGGTGATTCTCCACCACTTTATGTATCCAAATCAAGCTTCTTACAAAGAGATTCATCCTGGTTTGATTGGAACGACGAAGAAGCTGTGCTATTCCCAAACTGGGAAACTGGAATCACCTGATTTGAAAGTGGGATAACTTCTTCATGCCAACTCCTATGAGATTTATTCAACTTCCTGGTGATTCTCCACCACTTTATGTATCCAAATCAAGCTTCTTACAAAGTGATTCATCCTGGTTTGATTGGAACGACGAAGAAGCTGTGCTATTCCCAAACTGGGAAACTGGAATCACCTGATTTGAAAGTGGGATAACTTCTTCATGCCAACTCCTATGAGATTTATTCAACTTCCTGGTGATTCTCCACCACTTTATGTATCCAAATCAAGCTTCTTACAAAGTGATTCATCCTGGTTTGATTGGAACGACGAAGAAGCTGTGCTATTCCCAAACTGGGAAACTGGAATCACCTGATTTGAAAGTGGGATAACTTCTTCATCCCAACTCCTATGAGATTTATTCAACTTCCTGGTGATTCTCCACCACTTTATGTATCCAAATCAAGCTTCTTACAAAGTGATTCATCCTGGTTTGATTGGAACGACGAAGAAGCTGTGCTATTCCCAAACTGGGAAACTGGAATCACCTGATTTGAAAGTGGGATAACTTCTTCATGCCAACTCCTATGAGATTTATTCAACTTCCTGGTGATTCTCCACCACTTTATGTATCCAAATCAAGCTTCTTACAAAGTGATTCATCCTGGTTTGATTGGAACGACGAAGAAGCTGTGCTATTCCCAAACTGGGAAACTGGAATCACCTGATTTGAAAGTGGGATAACTTCTTCATGCCAACTCCTATGAGATTTATTCAACTTCCTGGTGATTCTCCACCACTTTATGTATCCAAATCAAGCTTCTTACAAAGTGATTCATCCTGGTTTGATTGGAACGACGAAGAAGCTGTGCTATTCCCAAACTGGGAAACTGGAATCACCTGATTTGAAAGTGGGATAACTTCTTCATGCCAACTCCTATGAGATTTATTCAACTTCCTGGTGATTCTCCACCACTTTATGTATCCAAATCAAGCTTCTTACAAAGTGATTCATCCTGGTTTGATTGGAACGACGAAGAAGCTGTGCTATTCCCAAACTGGGAAACTGGAATCACCTGATTTGAAAGTGGGATAACTTCTTCATGCCAACTCCTATGAGATTTATTCAACTTCCTGGTGATTCTCCACCACTTTATGTATCCAAATCAAGCTTCTTACAAAGTGATTCATCCTGGTTTGATTGGAACGACGAAGAAGCTGTGCTATTCCCAAACTGGGAAACTGGAATCACCTGATTTGAAAGTGGGATAACTTCTTCATGCCAACTCCTATGAGATTTATTCAACTTCCTGGTGATTCTCCACCACTTTATGTATCCAAATCAAGCTTCTTACAAAGTGATTCATCCTGGTTTGATTGGAACGACGAAGAAGCTGTGCTATTCCCAAACTGGGAAACTGGAATCACCTGATTTGAAAGTGGGATAACTTCTTCATGCCAACTCCTATGAGATTTATTCAACTTCCTGGTGATTCTCCACCACTTTATGTATCCAAATCAAGCTTCTTACAAAGTGATTCATCCTGGTTTGATTGGAACGACGAAGAAGCTGTGCTATTCCCAAACTGGGAAACTGGAATCACCTGATTTGAAAGTGGGATAACTTCTTCATGCCAACTCCTATGAGATTTATTCAACTTCCTGGTGATTCTCCACCACTTTATGTATCCAAATCAAGCTTCTTACAAAGTGATTCATCCTGGTTTGATTGGAACGACGAAGAAGCTGTGCTATTCCCAAACTGGGAAACTGGAATCACCTGATTTGAAAGTGGGATAACTTCTTCATCCCAACTCCTATGAGATTTATTCAACTTCCTGGTGATTCTCCACCACTTTATGTATCCAAATCAAGCTTCTTACAAAGTGATTCATCCTGGTTTGATTGGAACGACGAAGAAGCTGTGCTATTCCCAAACTGGGAAACTGGAATCACCTGATTTGAAAGTGGGATAACTTCTTCATGCCAACTCCTATGAGATTTATTCAACTTCCTGGTGATTCTCCACCACTTTATGTATCCAAATCAAGCTTCTTACAAAGTGATTCATCCTGGTTTGATTGGAACGACGAAGAAGCTGTGCTATTCCCAAACTGGGAAACTGGAATCACCTGATTTGAAAGTGGGATAACTTCTTCATCCCAACTCCTATGAGATTTATTCAACTTCCTGGTGATTCTCCACCACTTTATGTATCCAAATCAAGCTTCTTACAAAGTGATTCATCCTGGTTTGATTGGAACGACGAAGAAGCTGTGCTATTCCCAAACTGGGAAACTGGAATCACCTGATTTGAAAGTGGGATAACTTCTTCATCCCAACTCCTATGAGATTTATTCAACTTCCTGGTGATTCTCCACCACTTTATGTATCCAAATCAAGCTTCTTACAAAGTGATTCATCCTGGTTTGATTGGAACGACGAAGAAGCTGTGCTATTCCCAAACTGGGAAACTGGAATCACCTGATTTGAAAGTGGGATAACTTCTTCATCCAACTCCTATGAGATTTATTCAACTTCCTGGTGATTCTCCACCACTTTATGTATCCAAATCAAGCTTCTTACAAAGTGATTCATCCTGGTTTGATTGGAACGACGAAGAAGCTGTGCTATTCCCAAACTGGGAAACTGGAATCACCTGATTTGAAAGTGGGATAACTTCTTCATGCCAACTCCTATGAGATTTATTCAACTTCCTGGTGATTCTCCACCACTTTATGTATCCAAATCAAGCTTCTTACAAAGTGATTCATCCTGGTTTGATTGGAACGACGAAGAAGCTGTGCTATTCCCAAACTGGGAAACTGGAATCACCTGATTTGAAAGTGGGATAACTTCTTCATGCCAACTCCTATGAGATTTATTCAACTTCCTGGTGATTCTCCACCACTTTATGTATCCAAATCAAGCTTCTTACAAAGTGATTCATCCTGGTTTGATTGGAACGACGAAGAAGCTGTGCTATTCCCAAACTGGGAAACTGGAATCACCTGATTTGAAAGTGGGATAACTTCTTCATGCCAACTCCTATGAGATTTATTCAACTTCCTGGTGATTCTCCACCACTTTATGTATCCAAATCAAGCTTCTTACAAAGTGATTCATCCTGGTTTGATTGGAACGACGAAGAAGCTGTGCTATTCCCAAACTGGGAAACTGGAATCACCTGATTTGAAAGTGGGATAACTTCTTCATCCCAACTCCTATGAGATTTATTCAACTTCCTGGTGATTCTCCACCACTTTATGTATCCAAATCAAGCTTCTCACAAAGTGATTCATCCTGGTTTGATTGGAACGACGAAGAAGCTGTGCTATTCCCAAACTGGGAAACTGGAATCACCTGATTTGAAAGTGGGATAACTTCTTCATCCCAACTCCTATGAGATTTATTCAACTTCCTGGTGATTCTCCACCACTTTATGTATCCAAATCAAGCTTCTCACAAAGTGATTCATCCTGGTTTGATTGGAACGACGAAGAAGCTGTGCTATTCCCAAACTGGGAAACTGGAATCACCTGATTTGAAAGTGGGATAACTTCTTCATCCCAACTCCTATGAGATTTATTCAACTTCCTGGTGATTCTCCACCACTTTATGTATCCAAATCAAGCTTCTCACAAAGTGATTCATCCTGGTTTGATTGGAACGACGAAGAAGCTGTGCTATTCCCAAACTGGGAAACTGGAATCACCTGATTTGAAAGTGGGATAACTTCTTCTTGCCAACTCCTATGAGATTTATTCAACTTCCTGGTGATTCTCCACCACTTTATGTATCCAAATCAAGCTTCTTACAAAGTGATTCATCCTGGTTTGATTGGAACGACGAAGAAGCTGTGCTATTCCCAAACTGGGAAACTGGAATCACCTGATTTGAAAGTGGGATAACTTCTTCTTCCCAACTCCTATGAGATTTATTCAACTTCCTGGTGATTCTCCACCACTTTATGTATCCAAATCAAGCTTCTCACAAAGTGATTCATCCTGGTTTGATTGGAACGACGAAGAAGCTGTGCTATTCCCAAACTGGGAAACTGGAATCACCTGATTTGAAAGTGGGATAACTTCTTCATCCCAACTCCTATGAGATTTATTCAACTTCCTGGTGATTCTCCACCACTTTATGTATCCAAATCAAGCTTCTCACAAAGTGATTCATCCTGGTTTGATTGGAACGACGAAGAAGCTGTGCTATTCCCAAACTGGGAAACTGGAATCACCTGATTTGAAAGTGGGATAACTTCTTCTTCCCAACTCCTATGAGATTTATTCAACTTCCTGGTGATTCTCCACCACTTTATGTATCCAAATCAAGCTTCTTACAAAGTGATTCATCCTGGTTTGATTGGAACGACGAAGAAGCTGTGCTATTCCCAAACTGGGAAACTGGAATCACCTGATTTGAAAGTGGGATAACTTCTTCATCCCAACTCCTATGAGATTTATTCAACTTCCTGGTGATTCTCCACCACTTTATGTATCCAAATCAAGCTTCTCACAAAGTGATTCATCCTGGTTTGATTGGAACGACGAAGAAGCTGTGCTATTCCCAAACTGGGAAACTGGAATCACCTGATTTGAAAGTGGGATAACTTCTTCATCCCAACTCCTATGAGATTTATTCAACTTCCTGGTGATTCTCCACCACTTTATGTATCCAAATCAAGCTTCTCACAAAGTGATTCATCCTGGTTTGATTGGAACGACGAAGAAGCTGTGCTATTCCCAAACTGGGAAACTGGAATCACCTGATTTGAAAGTGGGATAACTTCTTCATCCCAACTCCTATGAGATTTATTCAACTTCCTGGTGATTCTCCACCACTTTATGTATCCAAATCAAGCTTCTCACAAAGTGATTCATCCTGGTTTGATTGGAACGACGAAGAAGCTGTGCTATTCCCAAACTGGGAAACTGGAATCACCTGATTTGAAAGTGGGATAACTTCTTCTTCCCAACTCCTATGAGATTTATTCAACTTCCTGGTGATTCTCCACCACTTTATGTATCCAAATCAAGCTTCTTACAAAGTGATTCATCCTGGTTTGATTGGAACGACGAAGAAGCTGTGCTATTCCCAAACTGGGAAACTGGAATCACCTGATTTGAAAGTGGGATAACTTCTTCATCCCAACTCCTATGAGATTTATTCAACTTCCTGGTGATTCTCCACCACTTTATGTATCCAAATCAAGCTTCTCACAAAGTGATTCATCCTGGTTTGATTGGAACGACGAAGAAGCTGTGCTATTCCCAAACTGGGAAACTGGAATCACCTGATTTGAAAGTGGGATAACTTCTTCTTCCCAACTCCTATGAGATTTATTCAACTTCCTGGTGATTCTCCACCACTTTATGTATCCAAATCAAGCTTCTTACAAAGTGATTCATCCTGGTTTGATTGGAACGACGAAGAAGCTGTGCTATTCCCAAACTGGGAAACTGGAATCACCTGATTTGAAAGTGGGATAACTTCTTCATCCCAACTCCTATGAGATTTATTCAACTTCCTGGTGATTCTCCACCACTTTATGTATCCAAATCAAGCTTCTCACAAAGTGATTCATCCTGGTTTGATTGGAACGACGAAGAAGCTGTGCTATTCCCAAACTGGGAAACTGGAATCACCTGATTTGAAAGTGGGATAACTTCTTCATCCCAACTCCTATGAGATTTATTCAACTTCCTGGTGATTCTCCACCACTTTATGTATCCAAATCAAGCTTCTCACAAAGTGATTCATCCTGGTTTGATTGGAACGACGAAGAAGCTGTGCTATTCCCAAACTGGGAAACTGGAATCACCTGATTTGAAAGTGGGATAACTTCTTCATCCCAACTCCTATGAGATTTATTCAACTTCCTGGTGATTCTCCACCACTTTATGTATCCAAATCAAGCTTCTCACAAAGTGATTCATCCTGGTTTGATTGGAACGACGAAGAAGCTGTGCTATTCCCAAACTGGGAAACTGGAATCACCTGATTTGAAAGTGGGATAACTTCTTCTTCCCAACTCCTATGAGATTTATTCAACTTCCTGGTGATTCTCCACCACTTTATGTATCCAAATCAAGCTTCTTACAAAGTGATTCATCCTGGTTTGATTGGAACGACGAAGAAGCTGTGCTATTCCCAAACTGGGAAACTGGAATCACCTGATTTGAAAGTGGGATAACTTCTTCATCCCAACTCCTATGAGATTTATTCAACTTCCTGGTGATTCTCCACCACTTTATGTATCCAAATCAAGCTTCTCACAAAGTGATTCATCCTGGTTTGATTGGAACGACGAAGAAGCTGTGCTATTCCCAAACTGGGAAACTGGAATCACCTGATTTGAAAGTGGGATAACTTCTTCTTCCCAACTCCTATGAGATTTATTCAACTTCCTGGTGATTCTCCACCACTTTATGTATCCAAATCAAGCTTCTTCACAAAGTGATTCATCCTGGTTTGATTGGAACGACGAAGAAGCTGTGCTATTCCCAAACTGGGAAACTGGAATCACCTGATTTGAAAGTGGGATAACTTCTTCATCCCAACTCCTATGAGATTTATTCAACTTCCTGGTGATTCTCCACCACTTTATGTATCCAAATCAAGCTTCTCACAAAGTGATTCATCCTGGTTTGATTGGAACGACGAAGAAGCTGTGCTATTCCCAAACTGGGAAACTGGAATCACCTGATTTGAAAGTGGGATAACTTCTTCATCCCAACTCCTATGAGATTTATTCAACTTCCTGGTGATTCTCCACCACTTTATGTATCCAAATCAAGCTTCTCACAAAGTGATTCATCCTGGTTTGATTGGAACGACGAAGAAGCTGTGCTATTCCCAAACTGGGAAACTGGAATCACCTGATTTGAAAGTGGGATAACTTCTTCATGCCAACTCCTATGAGATTTATTCAACTTCCTGGTGATTCTCCACCACTTTATGTATCCAAATCAAGCTTCTCACAAAGTGATTCATCCTGGTTTGATTGGAACGACGAAGAAGCTGTGCTATTCCCAAACTGGGAAACTGGAATCACCTGATTTGAAAGTGGGATAACTTCTTCATCCCAACTCCTATGAGATTTATTCAACTTCCTGGTGATTCTCCACCACTTTATGTATCCAAATCAAGCTTCTCACAAAGTGATTCATCCTGGTTTGATTGGAACGACGAAGAAGCTGTGCTATTCCCAAACTGGGAAACTGGAATCACCTGATTTGAAAGTGGGATAACTTCTTCATCCCAACTCCTATGAGATTTATTCAACTTCCTGGTGATTCTCCACCACTTTATGTATCCAAATCAAGCTTCTCACAAAGTGATTCATCCTGGTTTGATTGGAACGACGAAGAAGCTGTGCTATTCCCAAACTGGGAAACTGGAATCACCTGATTTGAAAGTGGGATAACTTCTTCTTCCCAACTCCTATGAGATTTATTCAACTTCCTGGTGATTCTCCACCACTTTATGTATCCAAATCAAGCTTCTCACAAAGTGATTCATCCTGGTTTGATTGGAACGACGAAGAAGCTGTGCTATTCCCAAACTGGGAAACTGGAATCACCTGATTTGAAAGTGGGATAACTTCTTCTTCCCAACTCCTATGAGATTTATTCAACTTCCTGGTGATTCTCCACCACTTTATGTATCCAAATCAAGCTTCTCACAAAGTGATTCATCCTGGTTTGATTGGAACGACGAAGAAGCTGTGCTATTCCCAAACTGGGAAACTGGAATCACCTGATTTGAAAGTGGGATAACTTCTTCATCCCAACTCCTATGAGATTTATTCAACTTCCTGGTGATTCTCCACCACTTTATGTATCCAAATCAAGCTTCTCACAAAGTGATTCATCCTGGTTTGATTGGAACGACGAAGAAGCTGTGCTATTCCCAAACTGGGAAACTGGAATCACCTGATTTGAAAGTGGGATAACTTCTTCATCCCAACTCCTATGAGATTTATTCAACTTCCTGGTGATTCTCCACCACTTTATGTATCCAAATCAAGCTTCTCACAAAGTGATTCATCCTGGTTTGATTGGAACGACGAAGAAGCTGTGCTATTCCCAAACTGGGAAACTGGAATCACCTGATTTGAAAGTGGGATAACTTCTTCATCCCAACTCCTATGAGATTTATTCAACTTCCTGGTGATTCTCCACCACTTTATGTATCCAAATCAAGCTTCTCACAAAGTGATTCATCCTGGTTTGATTGGAACGACGAAGAAGCTGTGCTATTCCCAAACTGGGAAACTGGAATCACCTGATTTGAAAGTGGGATAACTTCTTCTTCCCAACTCCTATGAGATTTATTCAACTTCCTGGTGATTCTCCACCACTTTATGTATCCAAATCAAGCTTCTCACAAAGTGATTCATCCTGGTTTGATTGGAACGACGAAGAAGCTGTGCTATTCCCAAACTGGGAAACTGGAATCACCTGATTTGAAAGTGGGATAACTTCTTCTTCCCAACTCCTATGAGATTTATTCAACTTCCTGGTCATTCTCCACCACTTTATGTATCCAAATCAAGCTTCTCACAAAGTGATTCATCCTGGTTTGATTGGAACGACGAAGAAGCTGTGCTATTCCCAAACTGGGAAACTGGAATCACCTGATTTGAAAGTGGGATAACTTCTTCATCCCAACTCCTATGAGATTTATTCAACTTCCTGGTGATTCTCCACCACTTTATGTATCCAAATCAAGCTTCTCACAAAGTGATTCATCCTGGTTTGATTGGAACGACGAAGAAGCTGTGCTATTCCCAAACTGGGAAACTGGAATCACCTGATTTGAAAGTGGGATAACTTCTTCATCCCAACTCCTATGAGATTTATTCAACTTCCTGGTGATTCTCCACCACTTTATGTATCCAAATCAAGCTTCTCACAAAGTGATTCATCCTGGTTTGATTGGAACGACGAAGAAGCTGTGCTATTCCCAAACTGGGAAACTGGAATCACCTGATTTGAAAGTGGGATAACTTCTTCTTCCAACTCCTATGAGATTTATTCAACTTCCTGGTGATTCTCCACCACTTTATGTATTAAATCAAGCTTCTTACAAAGTGATTCATCCTGGTTTGATTGGAACGACGAAGAAGCTGTGCTATTCCCAAACTGGGAAACTGGAATCACCTGATTTGAAAGTGGGATAACTTCTTCATCCCAACTCCTATGAGATTTATTCAACTTCCTGGTGATTCTCCACCACTTTATGTATCCAAATCAAGCTTCTCACAAAGTGATTCATCCTGGTTTGATTGGAACGACGAAGAAGCTGTGCTATTCCCAAACTGGGAAACTGGAATCACCTGATTTGAAAGTGGGATAACTTCTTCTTCCCAACTCCTATGAGATTTATTCAACTTCCTGGTGATTCTCCACCACTTTATGTATCCAAATCAAGCTTCTCACAAAGTGATTCATCCTGGTTTGATTGGAACGACGAAGAAGCTGTGCTATTCCCAAACTGGGAAACTGGAATCACCTGATTTGAAAGTGGGATAACTTCTTCATCCCAACTCCTATGAGATTTATTCAACTTCCTGGTGATTCTCCACCACTTTATGTATCCAAATCAAGCTTCTCACAAAGTGATTCATCCTGGTTTGATTGGAACGACGAAGAAGCTGTGCTATTCCCAAACTGGGAAACTGGAATCACCTGATTTGAAAGTGGGATAACTTCTTCTTCCCAACTCCTATGAGATTTATTCAACTTCCTGGTGATTCTCCACCACTTTATGTATCCAAATCAAGCTTCTCACAAAGTGATTCATCCTGGTTTGATTGGAACGACGAAGAAGCTGTGCTATTCCCAAACTGGGAAACTGGAATCACCTGATTTGAAAGTGGGATAACTTCTTCATCCCAACTCCTATGAGATTTATTCAACTTCCTGGTGATTCTCCACCACTTTATGTATCCAAATCAAGCTTCTCACAAAGTGATTCATCCTGGTTTGATTGGAACGACGAAGAAGCTGTGCTATTCCCAAACTGGGAAACTGGAATCACCTGATTTGAAAGTGGGATAACTTCTTCTTCCCAACTCCTATGAGATTTATTCAACTTCCTGGTGATTCTCCACCACTTTATGTATCCAAATCAAGCTTCTCACAAAGTGATTCATCCTGGTTTGATTGGAACGACGAAGAAGCTGTGCTATTCCCAAACTGGGAAACTGGAATCACCTGATTTGAAAGTGGGATAACTTCTTCTTCCCAACTCCTATGAGATTTATTCAACTTCCTGGTGATTCTCCACCACTTTATGTATCCAAATCAAGCTTCTCACAAAGTGATTCATCCTGGTTTGATTGGAACGACGAAGAAGCTGTGCTATTCCCAAACTGGGAAACTGGAATCACCTGATTTGAAAGTGGGATAACTTCTTCTTCCCAACTCCTATGAGATTTATTCAACTTCCTGGTGATTCTCCACCACTTTATGTATCCAAATCAAGCTTCTCACAAAGTGATTCATCCTGGTTTGATTGGAACGACGAAGAAGCTGTGCTATTCCCAAACTGGGAAACTGGAATCACCTGATTTGAAAGTGGGATAACTTCTTCATCCCAACTCCTATGAGATTTATTCAACTTCCTGGTGATTCTCCACCACTTTATGTATCCAAATCAAGCTTCTCACAAAGTGATTCATCCTGGTTTGATTGGAACGACGAAGAAGCTGTGCTATTCCCAAACTGGGAAACTGGAATCACCTGATTTGAAAGTGGGATAACTTCTTCTTCCCAACTCCTATGAGATTTATTCAACTTCCTGGTGATTCTCCACCACTTTATGTATCCAAATCAAGCTTCTTACAAAGTGATTCATCCTGGTTTGATTGGAACGACGAAGAAGCTGTGCTATTCCCAAACTGGGAAACTGGAATCACCTGATTTGAAAGTGGGATAACTTCTTCATCCCAACTCCTATGAGATTTATTCAACTTCCTGGTGATTCTCCACCACTTTATGTATCCAAATCAAGCTTCTCACAAAGTGATTCATCCTGGTTTGATTGGAACGACGAAGAAGCTGTGCTATTCCCAAACTGGGAAACTGGAATCACCTGATTTGAAAGTGGGATAACTTCTTCTTCCCAACTCCTATGAGATTTATTCAACTTCCTGGTGATTCTCCACCACTTTATGTATCCAAATCAAGCTTCTCACAAAGTGATTCATCCTGGTTTGATTGGAACGACGAAGAAGCTGTGCTATTCCCAAACTGGGAAACTGGAATCACCTGATTTGAAAGTGGGATAACTTCTTCATCCCAACTCCTATGAGATTTATTCAACTTCCTGGTGATTCTCCACCACTTTATGTATCCAAATCAAGCTTCTCACAAAGTGATTCATCCTGGTTTGATTGGAACGACGAAGAAGCTGTGCTATTCCCAAACTGGGAAACTGGAATCACCTGATTTGAAAGTGGGATAACTTCTTCTTCCCAACTCCTATGAGATTTATTCAACTTCCTGGTGATTCTCCACCACTTTATGTATCCAAATCAAGCTTCTCACAAAGTGATTCATCCTGGTTTGATTGGAACGACGAAGAAGCTGTGCTATTCCCAAACTGGGAAACTGGAATCACCTGATTTGAAAGTGGGATAACTTCTTCTTCCCAACTCCTATGAGATTTATTCAACTTCCTGGTGATTCTCCACCACTTTATGTATCCAAATCAAGCTTCTCACAAAGTGATTCATCCTGGTTTGATTGGAACGACGAAGAAGCTGTGCTATTCCCAAACTGGGAAACTGGAATCACCTGATTTGAAAGTGGGATAACTTCTTCATCCCAACTCCTATGAGATTTATTCAACTTCCTGGTGATTCTCCACCACTTTATGTATCCAAATCAAGCTTCTCACAAAGTGATTCATCCTGGTTTGATTGGAACGACGAAGAAGCTGTGCTATTCCCAAACTGGGAAACTGGAATCACCTGATTTGAAAGTGGGATAACTTCTTCATCCCAACTCCTATGAGATTTATTCAACTTCCTGGTGATTCTCCACCACTTTATGTATCCAAATCAAGCTTCTCACAAAGTGATTCATCCTGGTTTGATTGGAACGACGAAGAAGCTGTGCTATTCCCAAACTGGGAAACTGGAATCACCTGATTTGAAAGTGGGATAACTTCTTCTTCCCAACTCCTATGAGATTTATTCAACTTCCTGGTCATTCTCCACCACTTTATGTATCCAAATCAAGCTTCTTACAAAGTGATTCATCCTGGTTTGATTGGAACGACGAAGAAGCTGTGCTATTCCCAAACTGGGAAACTGGAATCACCTGATTTGAAAGTGGGATAACTTCTTCATCCCAACTCCTATGAGATTTATTCAACTTCCTGGTGATTCTCCACCACTTTATGTATCCAAATCAAGCTTCTCACTATACACTTTTGTGTATGTAGAGTGATGAATGAATATCAAGAGATGATTTGTGTAGTTTGTATGAGATTAGGAGATTAAGAGAGACTAAGAGAATAAAGAACAAGAGAGAATACTCAAAACTCCATTAATTATTAACAATGAGGTTTACAAGGCTTTATATGAGTGATACAAGATACAATTCGAAATCATAGGGTCAGAGGAGATCAGGAACGTGTGGAGTCAAGGAGAGCCATCCAAAAGCAGCCAATGGGTGTTCTCACATGCTTGGACAGGCTGTAAAGGTTTTTACCTTTCCAGCTATGACCAGACCTTATCATGAATGCTTCTTCCTTATCCAGACTCTCCTTGGACGTGCTTCACTCTCCAAATGGGTGAAAGGTAACTTCCCAAAGTTATACCTTAGTTACCACAGTAAAACTAAAGTTACTGTGGTAAATCTCCAAAGTTACTGACTGCCCCATTACTCTTCCTCTATCAATGTACCCACTCTTTATCACCTCTTCTCAACACTCCCCCTCAAGCTTGACCATGTGGAACAAGTCAAGCTTGGAAACCATGAAGACCTCCCTCATTAAAAACCTCACCAAAGAAAACCCATTGGGATAAAACTTTGATGAGGGAAAAAGAGTGGAGACTCCATGGTTAAGGGGCTCAGCTCCTGGGAGTAAGATCAATGAGTCCAAGCCTGGATAGTATGGACTCCATTGTCTTCAATCTCGCTGCCTTGGTAAACACATCTGCAAGCTGATCTTCACTTCTTGTATAACATGGCAGAATCACTCCCAAGATAATCATCTGCCTCACCTTATGACAATCCACCTCTATGTGCTTTGTTCTCTCATGAAACACTGAGTTGGAGGCAATGTGGATAGCTGCTTGATTGTCACAATGCATAGTCATAGGAGTACTCTGCTCAATTCTAGATGCTTCAAGATCCCTTTGATCCACACCAACTCGTTTGTCAGCTTCAACATGGCTCTATACTCAGCTTCAGCACTTGAACAAGAGATAACCTTCTGCTTCTTACTCTTCCAAGTAACCAAGTTCCCTCCAATGAATGTACAATACCCAGTAGTTGATCTCCTGTCCACTCTATCTCCTGCCCAATCAGCATCACAATACCCAACCACTTCTGTACTGCCATTACAGCCCATCCAAACTCCTTGTCCAGCCGTCCCACTCAATACCTCAGTATCCTATCAACCATCTTCCAGTGATGGACCTTTGGCGCCTGCATATGTTGACTCACTTGATTCACAGCAAAGCATATATCTGGCCTGGTAATGGTCAAGTAGATCAGCTTGCCAACCATCTTCCTATACAGCTTAGCATCCTCAAACAGCTGGTTCTCTTCAACCTCCCCCTCACGTAAGACCTTATACCCCTCTTCAAGAGGTGTCTTGGCTACCTTTCCTCCAAGTACATCAGTCTCCTTCAGCATATCCATTGTATACTTCCTTTGACACATAAACAAACCCTCCTTGGATCTGCATATCTCAATCCCCAAGAAATACTTCATCTCTCCCAAGTCTTTGATATCAAACACAGACTTGAGGAACTCTTTAGTGGCTTTAATCCCAGCCTTATCACTCCCTGTGATAATCAAATCATCCACATATACCAGTATCACAATGATCCCTGAAGGTCCTGTCAAGGTGAAGAGAGTGTGATCTAATTCAGACTTCCTAAACCCTCTCCCATTGAGTGTTGTACTCAGCTTCCTGTACCAAGCTCTAGGTGATTGTTTCAGCCCATATATTGCCTTCTTCAATCTCAAAACATTCCCTGGCTTTACTAGATGCTCAAGACCAGGAGGAGGATGCATGTATACTTCATCTTCAAGTTCACCTTGCAGGAAAGCATTCTTCACATCCATTTGCCACAAATCCCACTCCAAGTTTGTTGCAATGGACAACACAATCCGAACTGTGTGCAGCTTAGCTACTGGTGCAAAGGTATCAATGTAATCCTCTCCATAGGTCTGTGTAAATCCTCTTGCAACCAATCTGGTCTTCTTCCTATCAATCTGTCCATTTGCTAGATACTTGATTGTGAAGATCCATCTACTAGATACAGCCCTCTTTCCCTTAGGCAGCTCACTCTCATACCATGTATCATTTTTGATCATAGCACCTGCTTCAGCTCCCACTGATTCTTTCCATTCCTTGTCTAACATAGCTTCTTCATAAGTCCTTGGTACATAACTCTCATCCAGACTAATCATAAAGGCATAATGCTCCTCTGGAAACTCAGCAAAGGAACACACGGCTTGAGAAGGATGCTCCACAGCCTGGGCATTGTAGTACACTCTCGTGTTTACCCAGTTGGAAGGATCCCTCTTTATCCTTGTGCTCCTCCTCAAAGCTTGAACCTGATCTTCAGTTTGCACACTAGCTGGCTCCACTTGCTCTTCTTCTGAACCGGCTGGTCCGACTTGTTCTTCTCTACTAGACTGAACCTCATCCACTTCTCCACTAGACTGAACCTCATCCACTTCTCCACTAGACTGAACATTGTTCTCAACTTCTTGTGATGTATCTTGATCATGAAGACCTGAATCCTCTTGGTTTTGCTCTTGCTCACCAGATTCAGTTCCATTCCCCCTCTCATGATCAAGAGGAGGTGTTCTTCCAGCTCCACCAGTCTGATTGGAAGGCTCTCTCCTTCCGGGTTCCTGATCCTGGGATAACCCTATTGAGATGAAGACCAAGGAGGCTGAGACAGTAACTTTAGAGTTTTACTGTGGTAACTTTATTTTAACCACAGTAACTACTTGGGGAAGTTATCTGATGGGATGAGAAGGTAACTTAGTGAAGAGAAGAGAGGAAACTCGACCAAAGAGGATAAGTGAGGTTAAGGAAGGATAAGGGATCACTTTGACAGCCTGTATGATGCTGGAAAGGAGAAGTTACCTTTATACTAGTGCAAGCATGTGAGAAAGCACAGCCAAGTGATTCAAAAGGAGTTCCAGCCTGTCCTTTGACTACACATGCTTAACAATTTCGAATTTCCTTGTTGCTCTCTCTATTAATACTTGTAAACCTCATCAGTTATTAATTAATGGAGTTTTGAGTCTCTCTCTCTTTATTCTCTCACTAGAATCTCTTAATCTCTTTAATCTTTTCATCTGATTATCCCTGATTGGTTGAATCATGCTCTAATACACAAAAGTGTATATGGTATCAGAGCCAGGTTGCTAAAAGGGGAGAGTGTGATTTCGTTTTTCATAAAATCTGGGTGTTCTTGAGTGTTCTTGAGGGTTCTTGAGTGTTCTTGGTGTTCTTGAGTTCTGGTCTTTATTATCTGAGTGGTGTGAGATATTCTGATGGATTCAAACTATCTCAACATGGAAATGAAGCACAGATCTAGTACAACCATGGAGCTTGAAGAAGAGAGGGATGGCGATTGGTCAAGATGGGCAAAGAGAGCTTTGGAAAGCTGTGGGTTATGGAGTAGTCATGGAAAGGGGAAACCTTTCATGGAAATGGCTACTGAAGAAGGTCAGACAAGAGGTCTGAAGCTGGGAAATGAAGTTGTTCAAGGAGACACTACAAAGAGTGAGATTGAAGCAACTTTAGGCAAGTCCAAGCTTGTGAGAGTCGTTGAGGACAGAGGGGTGATCCGCGGCTTGAGACAAGGAAAGGATGAGTGTTATCAGCTTGTGGGAAGGCTGAGAGAAGTATGGTCGGAGCTAGATGTGGTGAAGACACACACATCAAATCCGAGATGTTGTCAAGAAAGGAGGAAGCAAGATGTGATCTTCAGCTTCCTTATGGAAGAGGTATGTGAGCTTGTTAAATATACTTGTGATGTGTGGGAAATGAACAGGAAGCCAGAAAGATGGAAGGGAGGTACAAGCTGTAAGAGGGGAAGGTTGAGAAAACTTTCTAAGGAGTGGTTAATGAAGAGAAGGGCATGGAGAAAGGATAGCGAGTCTGAGCACTTAAGTGACAGGATGAGTGTAATCTTGAAGAGAATCAAGGATGTACTTCAGCAGATGGTTATAGGAGAGTGTTCATACTCAGCTTACATGGGAGAGACAGTAGGAGACAGTGCGGATATGAGAGGAATGGATACCAAGAGGGCAGATGAGTGTGTGACAAAGAAGGAATGGGATGAGTTGGTTAAGCATGTGTATGCTTTGGCTACGACCCGGAGTCTGGGTGCTCCTGCCAAAGCATCCACATCTAAACCCATCATCATTGACTCTGGAGCAACACACCACATGATCAGTGACAAGAGACTAATCAGTGAGGTTAAAGCAGCAACAGGGAGTGTCATGATAGCCAATGGTACCAGGATCCCAATAGAAGGAGTGGGAAACCTCAAGCTGTTTGAGAAGAACTCCACTGCCTTCTACCTACCTCAGTTTACATCCAATCTAATCTCAGTTAAGAAGGCTACAGTTGATCTGGATTGTCAAGTGGTTTTCAGACCAAATGAAGTTGAGTTCCAGGATTTGAAGACTGGAAGGGTTATTGGCAGAGGAGACAGCAAGCATCAGCTCTATCATCTCCAAACAACTGAGGCGCCTAGTCCTGTGGAGTCTGTGTGTTTAAGCAGCACAACGGATAGGTGTGATAATCTCACATGGCATGCAAGGCTGGGACATCCTCATGCCAAGGCAATTGAACTGATTCTACCAAGTATGGCGTTCAATCACTTGGAGTGTGAAGCTTGTATACTTGGAAAGCACTGTAGGACTGTCTTCCCAACATCAGAAACCAGATATGAGAATTGCTTTGATCTGGTGCATTCAGACGTGTGGACAGCTCCCTGTATGTCTAGAGACAGCCATAAGTACTTTGTGACTTTCATTGATGAGAAGTCCAAGTACACATGGATCACCATGATTCCCTCCAAAGACAGAGTCCTAGAAGCCTTCATGAACTTCCAAGCATATGTTACTAATCAGTACAATGCCACTGTGAGGATTCTGAGGTCTGATAATGGAGGAGAATACACTAGCAATGCTTTCAAGAGTCATCTTGCAAAGCATGGGATTGTGCAACAAACTAGCTGTCCTTACACACCACAACAAAATGGGGTGGCTGAGAGGAAGAACAGACATTTGATGGAGGTTGCGAGATCAATCATGTTCCACATGAATGTCCCTAAGAGGTTTTGGAGTGATGCTGTTCAGACTGCTTGCTATCTCATCAATAGAGTGCCAACCCGTGTCTTGAAGAAACTGTCTCCCTTTGAAGTATTGAACAAGGCCAAGCCACACATTGATCATTTGAGAGTCTTTGGGTGCTTATGTTATGTGATGATTCCCGGAGAAAGAAGGAACAAGCTAGAAGCAAAGAGTACTAAAGCTATGTTCATTGGGTACTCAATCACTCAGAAAGGCTACAAATGTTATGATCCAATAACTAGGAGGGTTATGGTATCTAGAGAAGTGAAGTTTGTTGAGTCTAAAGGGTATTATGAGGAGAAGAAATGGGAAGACCTAGAGGATCTGTCCCGAGCTCCATCAGAGAAGGCAACAACATTGAGAGTGTTGTTGGAGAGGCTAGGGATAGGATTATCCCAAGATCAGGAACCAGGAAGAACCGGACCTTCTAATCAAACTGGAGAAGCTGGAGGAACAACCCCTCTTGATCATGAGAGGGGGAATGGATCTGAATCAGGGGAGCAGGAGCATAACCAAGAGGATTCAGGTCAGCATGATCAGGAGGAGACACAGGAAGTAGAGAGTGAAGCTCAGTCAGGTGGAAATGAGCAGGGAGAACCTACTGGTTTAAGAGAGGAAGCACAAGAGAATGTTCAGGCTGAAGAACAGGTTGAGACCTTGCGGAGGAGCACAAGGATAAGGAGGGATCCTTCCAACTGGGTAAACACGAGAGTGTACTACAATGCCCAGGCTGTGGAGCATCCCTCTCAAGCCGTGTGTTCCTTTGCAGAGTTTCCAGAAGAGCACATGGTGTTTATGTGTAACTTGGATGAGAATGAGATACCAAGATCTTATGAAGAAGCTATGAAGCACAAGGTTTGGAGAGATTCAGTAGGAGATGAAAGGGATGCAATGATCAGGAATGATACTTGGTATGAGAGTGAGTTACCTAAAGGGAAGAAGGCAGTTTCAAGCAGATGGATCTTCACCATCAAGTACCTTGCAAATGGGGAGATAGATAGGCGCAAGACTAGGCTGGTTGCAAGAGGATTTACACAGACTTATGGGGAAGATTACATTGATACTTTTGCACCAGTGGCCAAGCTTCACACAATTCGAATTGTGTTATCTATTGCAACAAACTTGGAGTGGGATTTGTGGCAAATGGATGTGAAGAATGCTTTCTTGCAAGGTGAACTTGAAGATGAAGTATACATGCATCCACCTCCTGGTCTTGAGCATCTAGTAAAGCCAGGGAATGTTTTGAGATTGAAGAAGGCTATATATGGGCTGAAGCAGTCTCCTAGAGCTTGGTACAGAAAGCTTAGTACAACTCTCAATGGGAGAGGGTTCAGGAAGTCTGAACTAGATCATACACTCTTCACACTGGTTGGACCATCAGGGATCATAGTGATTTTGGTGTATGTGGATGATTTGATTATCACAGGGAGTGATAAGGCTGGGATTAAAGCCACCAAAGAGTTTCTCAAGTCTGTGTTTGATATTAAAGACTTGGGAGAGATGAAGTATTTTTGGGGATTGAGATATGCAGATCTAAGGAGGGTTTGTTTATGTCTCAAAGGAAGTATACTATGGATATGCTGAAGGAGACTGATGTGCTTGGAGGGAAGATAGCTAAGACACCTCTTGAGGAAGGGTATAAGGTCTTGCGTGAGGGGGAGGTTGAAGAGAACCAGTTGTTTGAGGATGCTAAGCTGTATAGGAGGATGGTGGGTAAGCTGATCTACTTGACTATCACCAGACCTGATATATGCTTTGCTGTGAATCAAGTGAGCCAACATATGCAGGCGCCAAAGGTACATCACTGGAAGATGGTTGATAGGATACTGAGGTATTTGAGTGGCTCACATGGACAAGGAGTTTGGATGGGTTGCAATGGCAGTACAGAAGTGGTTGGGTATTGTGATGCTGATTGGGCAGGAGATAGAGTGGACAGGAGATCAACTACTGGGTATTGTACATTCATTGGAGGGAATCTGGTTACTTGGAAGAGTAAGAAGCAGAAGGTCATCTCCTGTTCAAGTGCTGAAGCTGAGTATAGAGCTATGTTGAAGCTTACAAATGAGTTGGTGTGGATCAAGGGGATCTTGAAGCACTTGGAGATCGAGCAGGCCACACCTATGACAATGCATTGTGACAATCAAGCAGCTATCCACATTGCCTCCAATTCAGTGTTTCATGAGAGAACAAAGCACATAGAGGTGGATTGTCATAAGGTGAGGCAGATGATCATCTTAGGAGTGATTCTGCCATGTTATACAAGAAGTGAAGATCAGCTTGCAGATGTGTTTACTAAGGCAGCGAGATTGAAGACAATGGAGTCCATACTGTCAAGGCTTGGACTCATTGATCTGACTCCTAGGAGCTGAGCCCCTTAACCATGGAGTCTCCACTCTTTTTCCCTCATCAAGGTTTTATCCCAATGGGTTTTACTTGGTGAGGTTTTTAACGAGGGAGGTCTTCATGGTTTCCAAGCTTGACTTGTTCTACATGGTCAAGCTTGAGGGGGAGTATTGAGATGAAGACCAAGGAGGCTGAGACAGTAACTTTAGAGTTTTACTGTGGTAACTTTATTTTAACCACAGTAACTACTTGGGGAAGTTATCTGATGGGATGAGAAGGTAACTTAGTGAAGAGAAGAGAGGAAACTCGACCAAAGAGGATAAGTGAGGTTAAGGAAGGATAAGGGATCACTTTGACAGCCTGTATGATGCTGGAAAGGAGAAGTTACCTTTATACTAGTGCAAGTATCACTTTTAGTGATGTTTAGAGTGATCTGAGTATTTAGGAAAGATTAGAAGAGATTTAGAGAAGATTAAAGTATGAAATGAGATTAAGAGTCTAAAGAACTAAAGAGAGACTAAGAGAGACTTCATAACTTGCTTAATCTTATTAATGAGACTGAGTTACAAATATATAGTGTCGAGATTAGGGTTTTACAACACAAGAGGATAAGCTAAAGCATGTGGAGTCAAAGAGAGTGGAGCGCTTCTTTTGAATTGATCCAATGAGGTTCTTCACATGTGTAAGGCATCTAGTATCTTGGATAAGATCCCTTTTGCCTTTCCAGCTGTGCCAGACTGTCACGCCCAGCTTCTTCCTTTCCCTTAACGGTCACAACTCATCCTAAGCTTTGGGTAAAGCTTCTTCCCTTCAACCGAGTTACTCGGGTAAGTTTCTTTTACCTTTGGTCGAGTTTGGTCGATACAATGTGTACGGCCGGTACGGCCTGTACGGCCTGTACGGTCCATCCGTACCAAACTCTCCCAAACTCTCCATGCTCTCCATTCCTCAACTCTACACTTCCTTATCTCTTTATCCCTTCAACCCCTCATCTCTTCTTCTTATACTCAGCTCAATTCAACACTCCCCCTCAATCTTAGCTTTATGAAAGTCTAAGATTGGACAGCCATGAGATCTTCCTCATTAAAAACCTCACCAAGGAAAACCCATTGGGACAAAACCTTGATGAGGGAAAAAGAGTAAAGACCTCACAGCCAAGGGGATCAGCTCCTTCTCTTCCCAAGATCAATGAGGCCCAACCTGATGTGAATGGACTCCATTGTCTTCTGTCTCGCAGCCTTGGTGAACACATCAGCTAACTGATCTTCACTCCTCGTATAGCAAGGTAAGATCACTCCAAGCACAATCATCTGTCTCACCTTGTGGCAATCAACCTCAATGTGCTTGGTTCTCTCATGGAACACCGAGTTGGATGCAATGTGAATGGCAGCTTGATTGTCGCAATGCATTGTCATTGGAGTGGCTTGATCAATCTCCAAGTGCTTCAAGATGCCTTTGATCCACACCAACTCGTTTGTGAGCTTCAGCATAGCTCTATACTCAGCTTCTGCACTTGAACATGACACCACCTTCTGCTTCTTGCTCTTCCAAGTCACCAAGTTGCCTCCAATGAATGTGCAATAGCCTGTGGTTGATCTCCTGTCAGCTCTATCTCCTGCCCAATCAGCATCACAATAGCCCACCACTTCTGTGCTTCCATTGCACCCCATCCATACTCCTTGATCCGGCGAGCCATTCAGATACATCAACAGCCTCTCCACCATGCGCCAGTGATGTTCCTTGGGAAGCTGCATGTGTTGGCTCACCTGATTCACAGCAAAACATATATCAGGCCTTGTAATGGTAAGGTAAATCAATTTGCCAACAAGTGTTCTATAGAGTTTAGGATCATGAAATGGCTTGCTGTCTTCAATCTCCCCCTCTCTTGGTACTTTGTAGCCATCCTCCATTGGCATCCTTGCTGTCTTGCCTCCATAAGCACCTGCACCTTTCAAAAGATCAAGTGTATACTTCCTTTGGGACATGAACAATCCTTCCTTAGATCTACAAATCTCAATTCCAAGGAAGTATTTCATTTCTCCCAAGTCTTTGATTTCAAACATAGACTTTAGGAATTCCTTGGTCGCTTTGATACCTTCCTTATCACTCCCAGTGATAATGATATCATCCACATACACAAGGAGAGCAACCATACCTGAGGGTGTAGTGAGTGTAAAGAGAGTGTGATCCAATTCTGACTTCTTGAAGCCTCGGCCATTCAGAGTTGTGCTCAACTTGTTATACCAAGCTCTTGGTGATTGCTTCAACCCATAAATGGCTTTCTTTAGCCTCAGTACATTCCCTCTCTTCACTAGATGTTCCAGACCTGGTGGAGGATACATATAGACTTCATCCTCAAGCTCTCCTTGTAGAAATGCATTCTTTACATCCATTTGCCACAATCCCCATCCTAGGTTCACAGCCAAGCTTAAAACAATCCTAATGGTGTGTAGCTTGGCTACTGGTGCAAATGTCTCAATGTAGTCCTCTCCATATGTCTGAGTGAACCCTCTTGCTACTAGTCTAGTCTTCTTCCTCTCAATCGACCCATCAGCCTTGTACTTGATTGTAAAGATCCATCTACTAGACACAGCTTTCTTCCCTTTTGGTAGTTCACTCTCATACCATGTATCATTCTTTATCATAGCTCCTGCCTCAGCTCCTACTGATTCCTTCCATTCCTTATCCTCCATTGCCTCTTCATAGCTTCTTGGAATGTGATTTTCATCCAAGTTTACCATGAATGCACAATGTGCTTCTGGATATTGAGCAAAAGAACACACGGCCTGAGTAGGATGCTTCACAGCTTGGGCATTGTAGTACACTCTTGTGTTTACCCAACTGGAAGGATCCTTTCTCAGCCTTGTACTTCTTCTCAATACTGGCCCTTCTTGCGCCATCTCTTGTTCTTCTTCTTGTGGCTGTACACTTGTTTCAGACCTTTCTTCTCCTAGCTGACTTGCTTCAGCTCCTTCTTCCCTTAGCTGACTCTCTTCAGCTCCTTCTTCTTGATCATTTGATTCCACAGCTTGATCATGAGAGCCAGAACTCTCTTCTCTACTTGTTTCTTCATGGTTTGGAGTTCTTGTTTCATTCCCCCCCTCATGCTCAAGGTTGGAAGTCTGATGATCCGGGACTGGGGTAGTGCTTCTCCCCCCTTGATGTCCTTGATTCATGTTGATTCCAAGGCCTTCTAGGATAATCCTCAAGGTTTCAGCTCTATCAGAGGTAAGATCCTTCAAGTCTTCTTGAATCTGTTCCTCATAATATCCTTTCTCTTCAACAAACTTCACTTCTCTAGATACTAACACTCTCCTTGTGTTAGGATCATAGCACTTGTATCCTTTCTGACTTGATGAGTATCCAATGAACATTGCCTTTGAACTCTTAGCTTCTAGCTTGTTTCTTATCTCTCCAGGCACCATCACAAAACACAAACACCCAAAGACCTTCATATGCTCGAGAGAAGGCTTGTACTGATTCAGTACCTCAAATGGTGATTGTCCTTGAAGGATCAGAGTTGGTGTCCTGTTGATGAGATAACATGCCGTAGCAACAGCATCACTCCAAAACTTCTTAGGCACATTGGATTGAAACATCATGGACCTGGCTACTTCCATCAAATGCCTGTTCTTCCTCTCAGCCACACCATTCTGTTGTGGTGTATAGGGACAGCTTGTCTGATGAAGGATTCCATGCTGAGCTAGGTGTAGCTTGAATGCTTGTCCCGTGTACTCTCCTCCATTATCTGACCTGAAAATCTTTATCTTGGCATTGTAATGGTTAGTCACATAGGATTGAAAATTTTTAAATGCATCAAGTACCCTATCTTTGGTTGGAATTAAGGTTAACCAGGTGTATTTGGATTTTTCATCAATGAAAGTTACATAATACTTATGATTTTCTCTAGATAGGCAGGGTGCAGTCCAAACATCAGAATGAATAAGATCAAAACACTTTTCATAAACAGTAGTAGACTTGTTAAAGACAGTTCTACAATGCTTGCCTAAAATGCAAGCTTCACAATCATTATTCTCAAAGGAAACACCTGGCAACATCAGTTTTAAAGCCTTATTATGAGGGTGTCCTAATCTAGCATGCCACAATGCATTTTTACTTAAACTAGAACTAGAAACAGAAGTAAACGAGCAGCTATATCTAGAAACAGGAGTGAGATCTTCAAGTAAATATAGCTCTCCTTTAGTCACTCCCTTTCCAATCATCTTGCTGCTTTTAATATCCTGAAACTTCACATCATTAGGACTGAATATAACATTGCATTGCAAATCAGTAGCACATTTCTTAACAGATAACAAGTTTGATGTAAATTCAGGCATATAAAAAGCTTTAGTTTCCTTATCAAATAGTTTAAGACTTCCTATTCCTCTAATAGGAATCTTATCTCCATTAGCAATCAGTACATTTCCATTCATTGGCACAATGTTTTTAATTAAGCTAGTGTCACTTATCATATGATGAGATGCACCTGAATCAATCACTAATGGCTTAATGTCATGAGAACTAGCAATATGCGCAAGGATACTAGATGGTTTGAATGCATGATCATTTCTAGCAAAGTTTGCAGTCCTAGATTGATTTACCATTTCTATCAAGCTCTCATGCATCCTATCAGTTCTAGTTAGATTCTCATAGTTCTCTACCACCCTAGCACCAAAGGAATACCCAAAGATGTTACCATTCTCCTTGAACATCTTGATGAGAGCATCAAGGTCGGATCTCCTTAGATACTCTTGATCATTGTTCCCACGGTTGCTTGATGCTCCAGTGTAGGCTACAAGAGACTTTCCATCACCTGCCTCACGCCCATCTATCTCCTTTCCTTTGCTTGTACCAGCTCCACTTGTTCCATCCGAGACATTAGCCCTTGCCTCACGGTCCTTCATGAACTTAGCCGGCTTGAGGTGAGGATGGAGTATCCAGCATTGGCTCTTCTTGTGGCCATGCTTCTTGCAATGATCACAACTCCCATTGAACCTCCTCTCCTCAAACTTCCCATGCGCAGCCGCAGCCTTGTTTGCTTGTGGAGCTTCACTACCTTCCTCTTGAGTTGCTTGGCTTGCAAGGGACAGGTCTCCTTTCTTTGCAAACAACCCAATGGAGCCTTGCTCTTTCTGAATCCGCGCACACACATCCTCAAGATCAGGTAGAGTGTCTTCTCTAAGCAGGTGCTGGATGAGACCGTTGTAAGCCGGGTTCAGCGTGAGGAGTAGCCCAAAGACCTTGTCTTGCTCTCTCCTCTTGTTAAGCTCATCAGCATCCGTTGTGCTTGGCCTGAGCATCTCCATCTCGGACCAGAGACTCCTGAATCTCCCTAGATGCTTGGTGAACTCCATGTCTTCTTGTACAAGGTTGTTGATGGCTTGCTTCACTTCAAACACTCGGCTTAGGTTTGACGTGTTGCCGTACACCTTCTTCAAAGTATCCCACAGCTCCTTAGCAGACTCACAGTAGCTGTATGCATCCAGAATGGCCGGCTCAAGTGACGCATGAAGCACAGACATCACCAGCATGTCCTCTTGATGCCACTTCTCTTCCGCCTTGCTTGCAGCCTCACCATCATCCTCTCCTTGAGTGATGAGTTTTGGAGCTTCTCCGGGGGTGATGTGCTTCCACAACCCCTTGCTCCCAACCGTGGTTCTCACCATCCGAGACCACACCAAGTAGTTGGTTCCCTTGAAGACCACAGCTACCTTCATGTTCATGTTCATCCCACTCTCCATGTTGAATGATGAACTCTCTAAGCTTCAGAAACTTTATCTTGAGTTGAATGACTTGTAGAACCCTTCACAGCCTCGATCTTCAACCCACACAGCTTCAGATGATACACCACAATCAGTCTTGAACTTGAAACGTACCCAGAAACTCTCAAACACACAAGAACACAAGAGTTTCTTCAAAGCTTCAACCTTGAGGCTTCAAAGAATCTCACACGACCTCAGGCTCTCACGAACCTGGCTCTGATACCATATCACTTTTAGTGATGTTTAGAGTGATCTGAGTATTTAGGAAAGATTAGAAGAGATTTAGAGAAGATTAAAGTATGAAATGAGATTAAGAGTCTAAAGAACTAAAGAGAGACTAAGAGAGACTTCATAACTTGCTTAATCTTATTAATGAGACTGAGTTACAAATATATAGTGTCGAGATTAGGGTTTTACAACACAAGAGGATAAGCTAAAGCATGTGGAGTCAAAGAGAGTGGAGCGCTTCTTTTGAATTGATCCAATGAGGTTCTTCACATGTGTAAGGCATCTAGTATCTTGGATAAGATCCCTTTTGCCTTTCCAGCTGTGCCAGACTGTCACGCCCAGCTTCTTCCTTTCCCTTAACGGTCACAACTCATCCTAAGCTTTGGGTAAAGCTTCTTCCCTTCAACCGAGTTACTCGGGTAAGTTTCTTTTACCTTTGGTCGAGTTTGGTCGATACAATGTGTACGGCCGGTACGGCCTGTACGGCCTGTACGGTCCATCCGTACCAAACTCTCCCAAACTCTCCATGCTCTCCATTCCTCAACTCTACACTTCCTTATCTCTTTATCCCTTCAACCCCTCATCTCTTCTTCTTATACTCAGCTCAATTCAACAGCAAGCATGTGAGAAAGCACAGCCAAGTGATTCAAAAGGAGTTCCAGCCTGTCCTTTGACTACACATGCTTAACAATTTCGAATTTCCTTGTTGCTCTCTCTATTAATACTTGTAAACCTCATCAGTTATTAATTAATGGAGTTTTGAGTCTCTCTCTCTTTATTCTCTCACTAGAATCTCTTAATCTCTTTAATCTTTTCATCTGATTATCCCTGATTGGTTGAATCATGCTCTAATACACAAAAGTGTATAACCCTATCCCGAGCTTCTCCAACAACACTCTCAGTATTGTTGCCTTATCAGATGGAGCTTGAGACAAATCCTTCAGATTTTCCCACTCCTTTTCTTCATAATAACCTTTTGTTTCAACAAACTTCACTTCTCTAGATACCATCACCCTCCTTGCTTCAGGATCATAGCACTTGTACCCCTTCTGAGTGATAGAATAACCAATGAACATAGCCTTAGTACTCTTTGCCTCCAGCTTGTTTCTCTGCTCTCCTGGAACCATGACATAGCACACACACCAAAGACACGTAGGTGATCAATGACAGGTTTGCTCTTGTTCAACACTTCAAATGGAGACAGATTCTTCAATATCTTGGTTGGAACCCGGTTGATGAGATAGCAAGCAGTCTGCACAGCATCACTCCAAAAACGTTTTGGGACATTTGCATGAAACATCATCGATCTAGCAACCTCCATCAAGTGCCTGTTCTTCCTCTCAGCTACACCATTCTGCTGTGGTGTATAAGGGCAGCTAGTCTGATGCACGATCCCATGCTTGGCTAGATGACTCTTGAAGGCATTGCTGATGTATTCACCTCCATTATCTGATCTCAGTACCTTCATAGTAGCATTGTATTGATTAGATACATATGCTTGGAAGTTCATAAATGCTTCTAGCACCCTATCTTTAGATGGAAGCAATGTAAGCCAAGTATACTTAGACTTCTCATCAATGAATGTCACAAAGTACTTCTGGCTATCTCTAGACAAACAAGGTGCAGTCCACACATCTGAATGAACTAGATCAAAGCAATGCTCATAAGTAGTTTCTGATGTTGGAAAAACAGTCCTACAATGCTTTCCTAATATGCATGCTTCACACTCCAAGTGATTAAATGACATATTAGGAATTATCAATTCAATAGCACGAGCATGAGGATGTCCCAATCTAGCATGCCAAGTAATACTATCAATCTTCTCATAAGTACTACTCAAACACATAGAATCAAAGGGTTTAGAGATCTTAGCCAATTGGAGCTGGTATAGATTATTCTTGCTGTCTCCTCTCCCAATGACCATTCCAGTCTTCAAATCTTGGAATTCAACATCATCTGGCCTGAATACTACTTGACAGCCAAGATCAATCGTGGCTCTCCTCACAGATAGTAGATTTGAAGCAAACTGTGGCATGTAGAAGGCATCTGAGTCTTTATCAAATAGCTTGAGCTTTCCAACTCCTTCTATTGGAATCCTATCACCATTAGCTATCATCACACCTCCAGTAGCTTTCTTTACATCACTCATTAAGCTTCTGTCACTAATCATGTGATGACTTGCTCCAGAATCAACAATGATGGGTTTGTTGGATGTGGATGCTTTGGCAGGAGCACCTTGTCTCCGGGTCGTAGCCAAAGCATACACATACTTGACAAACTCATCCCATTCCTCCTTTGTGACAGGCTCATCCGCTCCTTTGGACTCTAGCTTCCTCATAACCCCACTGCTCTCTACAGATTCTCCAATGTAAGCTGAGTACAAGCATTCTCCTACTTGCATACTCTCCTTGATATCCTTTCTCCATAATCTGCTCATCATGACCCACATCTTAGAAAGTTTTCTCAACTTTCCCTTCTTGCACCTTGTACCTCTCTTCATCTATCTGGCTTCTTGTTTATCTCCCACACATCACACATGTGTTCAACCAGCTTACATATCTCTCCCATAAGAAAGCCAAAGATCACATCTTGCTTCCTCCTTCCTTGACACCAACTCGGACTTGCTGTATGAGTTTTTACCATACTCAACTCTGATTCTACTTCTCTCAGCCTCCTCACAAGCTGATACAACTCATTCTTCCCTTGTCTTAGACTATAGATCACGCCCTTGGCTTCATGAACCTCCAACCTTGCTGTCTGACCTTCTTCAGCAGCTACCTCCTTTAAAGGCTCCACCTTTACTTGAATCTCCTCCAACCTTGCTGTCTGACCTTCTTCAGCAGCTACCTCCCTTAAAGGTTCCACCTTTACTTGAATCTCCTCCAAACTTGCTGTCTGATCTTTCTCAGCAGCTCTCACCTTTAAAGGTTCTTCCTTTTCATGATTACTCCAAATCCCACAGCTTTCAAAAGCTGTCTTTATCCAGCTTGACCAAGCACACTCGTTTTCTCTCTCTTTCTTCTCTTCACTTCTTGATCTTGTCTCCTCCACCATGCTTAACTCGTTTGAATCCATCAGAAACTCTCCACAGACTCAATTCGATCTCAAGCACACCAAAAAGCACCAAGAACACATCAAGAACACCAAGAACACCTCAAAAACACCTCAAGAAACTCAGATTTCGAAAATCATAATCATACACCCTCTCCCCTTTGCGCAACCTGGCTCTGATACCATATACACTTTTGTGTATGTAGAGTGATGAATGAATATCAAGAGATGATTTGTGTAGTTTGTATGAGATTAGGAGATTAATGAGAGACTAAGAGAATAAAGAACAAGAGAGAATACTCAAAACTCCATTAATTATTAACAATGAGGTTTACAAGGCTTTATATGAGTGATACAAGATACAATTCGAAATCATAGGGTCAGAGGAGATCAGGAACGTGTGGAGTCAAGGAGAGCCATCCAAAAGCAGCCAATGGGTGTTCTCACATGCTTGGACAGGCTGTAAAGGTGTTTTACCTTTCCAGCTATGACCAGACCTTATCATGAATGCTTCTTCCTTATCCAGACTCTCCTTGGACGTGCTTCACTCTCCAAATGGGTGAAAGGTAACTTCCCAAAGTTATACCTTAGTTACCACAGTAAAACTAAAGTTACTGTGGTAAATCTCCAAAGTTACTGACTGCCCCATTACTCTTCCTCTATCAATGTACCCACTCTTTATCACCTCTTCTCAACACTCACAAAGTGATTCATCCTGGTTTGATTGGAACGACGAAGAAGCTGTGCTATTCCCAAACTGGGAAACTGGAATCACCTGATTTGAAAGTGGGATAACTTCTTCTTCCCAACTCCTATGAGATTTATTCAACTTCCTGGTCACCCTCTACCACTTTATGTATCCAAATCATGCTTATCACAAAGTGATTCATCCTGGTTTGATTGGAACGACGAAGAAGCTGTGCTATTCCCAAACTGGGAAACTGGAATCACCTGATTTGAAAGTGGGATAACTTCTTCATCCCAACTCCTATGAAATTTATTCAACTTCCTGGTCATTCTCCACCACTTTATGTATCCAAATCAAGCTTCTCACAAAGTGATTCATCTTGGTTTGATTGGAACGACGAAGAAACTGTGCTATTCCCAAACTGGGAAACTGGAATCATCTGATTTGAAAGTGGGATAACTTCTTCTTCCCAACTCCTATGAGATTTATTCAACTTCCTGGTCATTCTCCACCACTTTATGTATCCAAACCAAGCTTCTCACAAAGTGATTCATCCTGGTTTGATTGGAACGACGAAGAAGCTGTGCTATTCCCAAACTGGGAAACTGGAATCACCTGATTTGAAAGTGGGATAACTTCTTCTTCCCAACTCCTATGAGATTTATTCAACTTCCTGGTCACTCTCTACCACTTTATGTATCCAAATCATGCTTATCACAAAGTGATTCATCCTGGTTTGATTGGAACGACGAAGAAGCTGTGCTATTCCCAAACTGGGAAACTGGAATCACCTGATTTGAAAGTGGGATAACTTCTTCATCCCAACTCCTATGAGATTTATTCAAGTTCCTGGTCATTCTCCACCACTTTATGTATCCAAATCAAGCTTCTCACAAAGTGATTCATCCTGGTTTGATTGGAACGACGAAGAAACTGTGCTATTCCCAAACTGGGAAACTGGAATCATCTGATTTGAAAGTGGGATAACTTCTTCTTCCCAACTCCTATGAGATTTATTCAACTTCCTGGTCATTCTCCACCACTTTATGTATCCAAACCAAGCTTCTCACAAAGTGATTCATCCTGGTTTGATTGGAACGACGAAGAAGCTGTGCTATTCCCAAACTGGGAAACTGGAATCACCTGATTTTAAAGTGGGATAACTTCTTCATCCCAACTCCTATGAGATTTATTCAACTTCCTGGTCATTCTCCACCACTTTATGTATCCAAACCAAGCTTCTCACAAAGTGATTCATCCTGGTTTGATTGGAACGACGAAGAAGCTGTGGTATTCCCAAACTGGGAAACTGGAATCACGTGATTTGAAAGTGGGATAACTTCTTCTTCCCAACTCCTATGAGATTTTTTCAACTTCCTGGTCATTCTCCACCACTTTATGTATCCAAATCAAGCTTCTCACAAAGTGATTCATCCTGGTTTGATTGGAAAGACGAAGAAGCTGTGCTATTCCCAAACTGGGAAACTGGAATCACCTGATTTGAAAGTGGGATAACTTCTTCTTCCCAACTCCTATGAGATTTATTCAACTTCCTGGTCATTCTCCACCACTTTATGTATCCAAATCCAGCTTCTCACAAAGTGATTCATCCTGGTTTGATTGGAACGACGAAGAAGCTGTGCTATTCCCAAACTGAGAAACTGGAATCACCTGATTTTAAAGTGGGATAACTTCTTTATCCCAACTCCTATGAGATTTATTCAACTTCCTGGTCATTCTCCACCACTTTATGTATCCAAACCAAGCTTCTCACAAAGTGATTCATCCTGGTTTGATTGGAACGACGAAGAAGTTGTGCTATTCCCAAACTGGGAAACTGGAATCACCTGATTTGAAAGTGGGATAACTTCTTCTTCCCAACGCCTATGAGATTTATTCAACTTCCTGGTCATTCTCCACCAATTTATGTATTCACATAAAGCTTCTTACAAAGAGATTCATCCTGGTTTGATTGGAACGACGAAGAAGCTGTGCTATTCCCAAACTGGGAAACTGGAATCACGTGATTTGAAAGTGGGATAACTTCTTCATCCCAACTCCTATGAGATTTATTCAACTTCCTGGTGATTCTCCACCACTTTATGTATCCAAATCAAGCTTCTCACAAAGTGATTCATCCTGGTTTGATTGGAACGACGAAGAAACTGTGCTATTCCCAAACTGGGAAACTGGAATCACCTGATTTAAAGTGGGATAACTTCTTTATCCCAACTCCTATGAGATTTATTCAACTTCCTGGTCATTCTCCACCACTTTATGTATCCAAACCAAGCTTCTCACAAAGTGATTCATCCTGGTTTGATTGGAACGACGAAGAAGCTGTGCTATTCCCAAACTGGGAAACTGGAATCACCTGATTTGAAAGTGGGATAACTTCTTCTTCCCAACGCCTATGAGATTTATTCAACTTCCTGGTCATTCTCCACCACTTTATGTATTCACATAAAGCTTCTTACAAAGTGATTCATCCTGGTTTGATTGGAACGACGAAGAAGCTGTGGTATTCCCAAACTGGGAAACTGGAATCACGTGATTTGAAAGTGGGATAACTTCATCCCAACTCCTATGAGATTTATTCAACTTCCTGGTGATTCTCCACCACTTTATGTATCCAAATCAAGCTTCTCACAAAGTGATTCATCCTGGTTTGATTGGAACGACGAAGAAACTGTGCTATTCCCAAACTGGGAAACTGGAATCACCTGATTTGAAAGTGGGATAACTTCTTCTTCCCAACTCCTATGAGATTTATTCAACTTCCTGGTCATTCTCCACCACTTTATGTATCAAACCAAGCTTCTCACAAAGTGATTCATCCTGGTTTGATTGGAACGACGAAGAAGCTGTGCTATTCCCAAACTGGGAAACTGGAATCACCTGATTTGAAAGTGGGATAACTTCTTATCCCAACTCCTATGAGATTTATTCAACTTCCTGGTCATTCTCCACCACTTTATGTATCCAAATCAAGCTTCTCACAAAGTGATTCATCCTGGTTTGATTGGAACGACGAAGAAGCTGTGCTATTCCCAAACTGGGAAACTGGAATCACCTGATTTTGAAAGTGGGATAACTTCTTCTTCCCAACTCCTATGAGATTTATTCAACTTCCTGGTCATTCTCCACCACTTTATGTATCCAAATCAAGCTTCTTACAAAGTGATTCATCCTGGTTTGATTGGAAAGACGAAGAAGCTGTGCTATTCCCAAACTGGGAAACTGGAATCACGTGATTTGAAAGTGGGATAACTTCTTCATCCCAACTCCTATGAGATTTATTCAACTTCCTGGTGATTCTCCACCACTTTATGTATCCAAATCAAGCTTCTCACAAAGTGATTCATCCTGGTTTGATTGGAACGACGAAGAAGCTGTGCTATTCCCAAACTGGGAAACTGGAATCACCTGATTTGAAAGTGGGATAACTTCTTCTTCCCAACTCCTATGAGATTTATTCAACTTCCTGGTCATTCTCCACCACTTTATGTATCCAAATCAAGCTTCTCACAAAGTGATTCATCCTGGTTTGATTGGAACGACGAAGAAGCTTTGCTATTCCCAAACTGGGAAACTGGAATCACCTGATTTGAAAGTGGGATAACTTCTTCTTGCCAACTCCTATGAGATTTATTCAACTTCCTGGTCATTCTCCACCACTTTATGTATCCAAACAAGCTTCTCACAAAGTGATTCATCCTGGTTTGATTGGAACGACGAAGAAGCTGTGCTATTCCCAAACTGGGAAACTGGAATCACCTGATTTGAAAGTGGGATAACTTCTTCTTCCCAACTCCTATGAGATTTTTTCAACTTCCTGGTCATTCTCCACCACTTTATGTATCCAAATCAAGCTTCTCACAAAGTGATTCATCCTGGTTTGATTGGAACGACGAAGAAGCTGTGCTATTCCCAAACTGGGAAACTGGAATCACCTGATTTGAAAGTGGGATAACTTCTTCTTCCCAACTCCTATGAGATTAATTCAACTTCTGGTGATTCTCCACCACTTTATGTATCCAAATCAAGCTTCTCACAAAGTGATTCATCCTGGTTTGATTGGAACGACAAAGAAGCTGTGCTATTCCCAAACTGGGAAACTGGAATCCCTGATTTGAAAGTGGGATAACTTCTTCATCCCAACTCCTATGAGATTTATTCAACTTCCTGGTGATTCTACACCACCTTATGTATCCAAATCAAGCTTCTCACAAAGTGATTCATCCTGGTTTGATTGGAACGACGAAGAAGCTGTGCTATTCCCAAACTAGGAACCTGGAATCACCTGATTTGAAAGTGGGATAACTTCTTCTTGCCAACTCCTATGAGATTTATTCAACTTCCTGGTGATTCTCCACCACTTTATGTATCCAAATCAAGCTTCTCACAAAGTGATTCATCCTGGTTTGATCGGAACGACAAAGAAGTTGTGCTATTCCCAAACTGGGAAACTGGAATCACCTGATTTGAAAGTGGGATAACTTCTTCATCCCAACTCCTATGAGATTTATTCAACTTCCTGGTCATTCTCCACCACTTTATGTATCCAAACCAAGCTTCTCACAAAGTGATTCATCCTGGTTTGATTGGAACGACGAAGAAGCTGTGCTATTCCCAAACTGGGAAACTGGAATCACCTGATTTGAAAGTGGGATAACTTCTTCTTCCCAACTCCTATGAGATTTATTCAACTTCCTGGTCATTCTCCACCACTTTATGTATCCATACCAAGCTTCTCACAAAGTGATTCATCCTGGTTTGATTGGAACGACGAAGAAGCTGTGCTATTCCCAAACTGGGAAACTGGAATCACCTGATTTGAAAGTGGGATAACTTCTTCTTCCCAACTCCTATGAGATTTATTCAACTTCCTGGTCATTCTCCACCACTTTATGTATTCACATAAAGCTTCTTACAAAGAGATTCATCCTGGTTTGATTGGAACGGCGAAGAAGCTGTGGTATTCCCAAACTGGGAAACTGGAATCACGTGATTTGAAAGTGGGATAACTTCTTCATCCCAACTCCTATGAGATTTATTCAACTTCCTGGTGATTCTCCACCACTTTGTTAATCAGAGTTGAGACATTTGAGGTAAAGACACAAAGGAGTTGAGAACATAAAGAGAGCAAAGAGGTGAAGAGGAGGAATGGGTTGATCATCCGTACAAGGCCGTACAAGTGATCATCCGTACAAGGTAAAAAGGGATCAAGTAACTATCCAAGTAACTCCCATGTACTGAGCTTAAGTTACACTCGGCCAAGACCTTATCCGAACGTTGAGAGGATAAGGGAGACGCGGCTTGACAGCTAGGACAGGCTGGCAAGAGCTGGAAAGGAAGAGCATCTAGTCTTGGATCAAGAAGATGCTCCAAACGTGTGAAGACACTCATTGGCCGGTTCAAATTAAAGCTTAGGCTCCTCTTTGACTCTACACGCTTACTTAGCCTTATGATTTCGAAAACCCTAAGTGTAGGGACCTATATATATGTAATCTCATCTCTTAATAAAGATTAGACAGTTCTAAACAATCTTTCTCTTTACTCATTTCATCATGATTCTCCATTAGTCTCTAATCAGTCTCCTAAATCTCTTATTCTCTTCCTTAATCCTATTCTAAACTCAGATAATCTTTATATTCCTAAAAGTCATATGGTATCAGAGCCAGGTTGATTGCAATCTGAGTTCGTGAGTGATTCTCTTAAGGATTCAAGTTTGAAACTTTAAGAGAACAAGTGAGTGTGTTTGAGAGTTTCTTGAGAGTTCAAAAGCTCAAGGTGTTTTGTGTGTGTCTTGGTGGTCCGTGGGAGGTTCACTTGAAGACTCAAGAGTGAATCTGTGTTCTAGAGAGCAGCGTGGGTTCTCAGTTCAAGATCTAACCGGTTGATTCAAGCTGTAGACGTCAAGCTGTTCAAGATGGATAGTGGCATGAAGATGAAGGTCGCGGTGACATTCAAAGGAACCAACTACCTAGTCTGGTCTAGGATGGTGAAGACTGCTGTGGGAAGCAAGGGTTTGTGGAAGCATATCACATCTGGTGAGGCTCCAATGGCGATTACTCAGGAGGGTGAAAAGGAGAGCCCCGAGGAGTGTTGTAGAGAAGTGGCAACAAGAAGACATGATGGTGATGTCAGTTCTTCATGCCTCTTTGGAGCCGGCTATACTAGATGCTTATAGCTACTGTGAGACAGCCAAGGAGCTGTGGGATACTCTACAGAAAGTGTATGGAAACACTTCTAACCTGAACCGAGTGTTTGAAGTCAAGAAGGCGATCAATGGGTTAACCCAAGATGACATGGAGTTCACTAAGCACTTGGGGAGGTTCAGGTCTCTTTGGTCTGAGTTTGAGATGCTGAGGCCAAGCACGGTTGATCCAGAGCTTCTAAATGAGAGACGTGAGCAGGACAAGGTCTTTGGGTTGCTGCTCACGTTGAATGCAAGTTACAGTGGTCTCATCCAGCACATGCTATGGTCCGAGAAGCTGCCTGACCTTGAAGAGGTGTGTGCTAAGATACAGAAGGAGCAGGGCTCAATGGGTTTGTTTGGAGGCAAGGGAGACTTATCTCTTGCAAATGCTGTGCAATCTGACCGGGAAGAGCCTCCACAAGCCAACAAAGCTGGTTACAACAAGTATGAGGATAGGAAGTTCAATGGGAATTGTGATCATTGCAAGAAGCATGGACACAAGAAGAGTCAGTGCTGGATACTCCATCCCCACTTGAAGCCGGCTAAGTTCATGAAGGAGAGAGAGGCAAAAGCTCACATGACTGAAGGATCAAGCGGAGCAGGGCCATCTAACCGAGGAGCTGAAGTGGAGAACCGTGAAGGAGATGGAAAGGCTTTGGTGACCTATACTGGAGCTATCAACCCCCGAGGCAATGATCAAGACTTCATCAGGAGATCCGAGATGGATGCACTCATCAAAATGCTCAAGGATAATGGTAACATTCATGGGTATTCATTTGGTGCTTCTATGATTGCTAGAACTATAGAAATGACTCCTAATGTGGCTGAGATTGCTAGGATTGATAGTAAGACTGGAATTGAGCATTGCATTGATAGAAATGCTAGGATGAATGCATATAGATCACAAATTAGCATCTGCCATAGTGCTAGCAATACATCCAAACCATTGATTATAGATTCAGGTGCATCTCATCATATGATTAGTGACACCAACCTGATTAAGGATATAGAACCTACTAATGGATGTGTGATGATTGCAAATGGGGATAAGATACCTATTAAGGGAATAGGAAACTTAAAGCTATTTGATAAGAACACTAGAGCATTTTACATTCCGGAATTCACATCAAACCTTCTTTCAGTTAAGAAATGCACTACTGATTTGAATTGCAATGTTATATTCAGTCCTAATGATGTGAAGTTTCAGGATATTGAGAGCAGCCAATTGATTGGAAAAGGAGTTACAAAGGGAGACTTATACATGCTTGAGAAGCTTGATCCTGTTTCCAATTATAACTGCTCATTTACTTCTGCTTCTAGTTTGAATAAAAATGCATTGTGGCATGCTAGATTAGGTCATCCCCATGAGAGGGCTTTAAACTTGATGTTACCAGGTGTGGTTTTTGAAAATAATAAGTGTGAGGCTTGCATTTTAGGCAAGCATTGTAAGAATGTGTTTCCAAGAACATCTACTGTTTATGAAAATTGCTTTGATTTGATTCATACTGATGTGTGGACTGCACCTAGTTTTTCTAGAGATAATCATAAGTACTTTGTCACATTCATTGATGAAAAATCTAAATACACCTGGTTAACACTCATTCCATCAAAAGATAGGGTGATAGATGCATTCAAGAACTTTCAAGCTTATGTGACTAACCATTATCATGCTAGGATTAAAATTTTGAGATCAGATAATGGAGGAGAGTACACAAGCTATGCGTTCAAGAGTCATCTAGATCACCATGGAATCCTTCATCAAACAAGCTGTCCCTACACACCACAACAGAATGGTGTAGCTGAGAGGAAGAACAGGCACTTGATGGAAGTGGCTCGGTCACTGATGTTCCAAGCTAATGTACCTAAGAGATTCTGGAGTGATGCTGTATCCACTGCGTGCTACCTAATCAACAGGATGCCTACAAAGGTGTTGAAGGATCAAGCACCATTTGAAGTTCTGAACAAGCGCAAGCCATCCTTGGAATACATGAGAGTGTTTGGATGCTTATGCTATGTTCTAGTACCAGGAGAGTTGAGGAACAAGCTAGAAGCAAGAAGCAGAAAGGCAATGTTCATTGGCTACTCAACAACTCAAAAAGGATATAAGTGTTATGATCCAGAAGCTAGAAGGGTGCTTGTATCTAGAGATGTGAAGTTCATTGAAGAAAGAGGATACTATGAGGAGAAGAATCAAGAAGATTTGAAGGATCTCACATCAGATAAGGCTGGAGTCTTAAGAATCATTTTGGAAGGTCTCGGTATCAAGATGAACCAGGATCAATCCACAAGAAGTGGAAGACAAGAAGAGAGCTCAACTGCACCAAGTGGAGCTGCTCAAACACCTCACCTTGATCATGAGGGGGGAAGTGAACCTGAAACTCAAGAAAATGGCCAAGAAGGAGTCGGCTTGAGTGAGGAAGAAGAGAGTTCAACTCAGGTTCTCATCATCAAGGTGAGCAAGACCAAGGAGAGGAAGAACATCAGAGTGAAGCACAAGAACCGCATACACAAGATGAGCCGGTTCAAGAGCAAGAACAACCAGTATTGAGGAGAAGCACAAGGCTGAGAAAGGATCCTTCCTCTTGGGTAAACACGCGAGTGTACTACAATGCCCAAGCTGTGGAGCATCCTTCTCAAGCTGTGTGTTCCTTTGCTCAATACCCTGAAGAACATTGTGCCTTCATGGTTAACTTGGATGAGAACTACATTCCAAGAAGCTATGAAGAAGCAATCATGGATAAAGAATGGAAGGAGTCAGTTGGAGCTGAGGCAGGAGCTATGATCAAGAATGATACATGGTATGAGAGTGAGTTACCAAAAGGGAAGAAGGCTGTGACTAGTAGATGGATCTTCACAATCAAGTATAAGGCTGATGGAACAGTTGAGAGGAAGAAGTCAAGACTGGTTGCAAGAGGTTTCACTCAAACTTATGGAGAGGATTACATTGAGACCTTTGCACCAGTAGCTAAACTACACACAATCCGGATTGTATTAAGCTTGGCTGTGAATCTTGGATGGGGCTTATGGCAAATGGATGTGAAGAATGCATTTCTACAAGGAGAGCTGGAGGATGAAGTGTATATGCATCCACCTCCAGGCTTGGAACACTTAGTGAAGAGAGGGAATGTGTTGAGACTGAAGAAAGCTATCTATGGACTGAAGCAATCACCAAGAGCTTGGTACAACAAGCTGAGTACTACTCTGAATGGCCGAGGCTTCAAGAAGTCTGAACTAGACCACACCCTCTTCACTCTCACTACTTCCTCAGGTATGATTGCACTCCTTGTGTATGTTGATGATATCATTATCACAGGAAGTGATAAGGAAGGTATCATAGCAACCAAGGAGTTCCTTAAATCCATGTTTGAGATTAAAGACTTGGGAGAAATGAAATACTTTCTTGGAATTGAGATATGTAGATCCAAGGAAGGTTTGTTCATGTCCCAAAGGAAGTATACACTTGATCTTTTGAAAGGTGCAGGTGCTTATGGAGGCAAGACAGCAAGGATGCCTATGGAGGATGGCTACAAAGTCCCACGAGAGGGGGAGATTGAAGACAGCAAACCTTATCAGGATCCTAAACTCTATAGAAAGCTAGTTGGCAAATTGATTTACCTTACCATAACTAGACCTGACATTTGCTTTGCTGTGAATCAGGTGAGTCAACACATGCAAGTGCCTAAGGAACATCATTGGCGCATGGTGGAGAGGATCTTGATGTATCTCAACGGCTCACCTGATCAAGGAGTATGGATGGGTTGCAATGGGAGCACTGAAGTGGTTGGATACTGTGATGCGGATTGGGCTGGTGATAGAGCAGACAGGAGATCAACCACAGGCTATTGCACATTCATTGGAGGCAACTTGGTTACTTGGAAGAGTAAGAAGCAGAAGGTGGTGTCTTGCTCAAGTGCAGAAGCTGAGTATAGAGCTATGCTGAAGCTGACCAACGAGCTGGTGTGGATCAAGGGCATCTTGAAGCATTTGGAGATTGATCAAGCCACGCCAATGACAATGCATTGTGATAACCAAGCTGCCATCCACATTGCCTCCAACTCGGTGTTCCATGAGAGAACCAAGCACATTGAAGTGGATTGCCACAAGGTGAGGCAGATGATCATCTTAGGAGTCATCTTGCCATGCTACACAAGGAGTGAAGATCAGTTGGCTGATGTGTTCACCAAGGCTGCAAGACAGAAGACAATGGAGTCCATTCACATCAGGTTGGGCCTCATTGATCTTGGGAAGAGAAGGAGCTGATCCCCTTTGGCTGTGAGGTCTTTACTCTTTTTCCCTTATCAAGGTTTTATCCCAATGGGTTTTCCTTGGTAAGGTTTTTAATGAGGAAGATCTCATGGCTGTCCAAGCTTAGACTTTCACAAAGCTAAGCTTGAGGGGGAGTGTTGATCAGAGTTGAGACATTTGAGGTAAAGACACAAAGGAGTTGAGAACATAAAGAGAGCAAAGAGGTGAAGAGGAGGAATGGGTTGATCATCCGTACAAGGCCGTACAAGTGATCATCCGTACAAGGTAAAAAGGGATCAAGTAACTATCCAAGTAACTCCCATGTACTGAGCTTAAGTTACACTCGGCCAAGACCTTATCCGAACGTTGAGAGGATAAGGGAGACGCGGCTTGACAGCTAGGACAGGCTGGCAAGAGCTGGAAAGGAAGAGCATCTAGTCTTGGATCAAGAAGATGCTCCAAACGTGTGAAGACACTCATTGGCCGGTTCAAATTAAAGCTTAGGCTCCTCTTTGACTCTACATGCTTACTTAGCCTTATGATTTCGAAAACCCTAAGTGTATGGACCTATATATATGTAATCTCATCTCTTAATAAAGATTAGACAGTTCTAAACAATCTTTCTCTTTCTCTTTACTCATTTCACATGATTCTCCATTAGTCTCTAATCAGTCTCTTAATCTCTTATTCTCTTCCTTAATCCTATTCTAAACTCAGATTAATCTTTATATTCCTAAAAGTCATACACTTTATGTATCCAAATCAAGCTTCTCACAAAGTGATTCATCCTGGTTTGATTGGAACGACGAAGAAGCTGTGCTATTCCCAAACTGGGAAACTGGAATCACCTGATTTGAAAGTGGGATAACTTCTTCTTCCCAACTCCTATGAGATTTATTCAACTTCCTGGTGATTCTCCACCACTTTATGTATCCAAATCAAGCTTCTCACAAAGTGATTCATCCTGGTTTGATTGGAACGACGAAGAAGCTGTGCTATTCCCAAACTGGGAAACTGGAATCACCTGATTTGAAAGTGGGATAACTTCTTCTTCCCAACTCCTATGAGATTTATTCAACTTCCTGGTGATTCTCCACCACTTTATGTATCCAAATCAAGCTTCTCACAAAGTGATTCATCCTGGTTTGATTGGAACGACGAAGAAGCTGTGCTATTCCCAAACTGGGAAACTGGAATCACCTGATTTGAAAGTGGGATAACTTCTTCATCCCAACTCCTATGAGATTTATTCAACTTCCTGGTGATTCTCCACCACTTTATGTATCCAAATCAAGCTTCTCACAAAGTGATTCATCCTGGTTTGATTGGAACGACGAAGAAGCTGTGCTATTCCCAAACTGGGAAACTGGAATCACCTGATTTGAAAGTGGGATAACTTCTTCATCCCAACTCCTATGAGATTTATTCAACTTCCTGGTGATTCTCCACCACTTTATGTATCCAAATCAAGCTTCTTACAAAGTGATTCATCCTGGTTTGATTGGAACGACGAAGAAGCTGTGCTATTCCCAAACTGGGAAACTGGAATCACCTGATTTGAAAGTGGGATAACTTCTTCATCCCAACTCCTATGAGATTTATTCAACTTCCTGGTGATTCTCCACCACTTTATGTATCCAAATCAAGCTTCTCACAAAGTGATTCATCCTGGTTTGATTGGAACGACGAAGAAGCTGTGCTATTCCCAAACTGGGAAACTGGAATCACCTGATTTGAAAGTGGGATAACTTCTTCATCCCAACTCCTATGAGATTTATTCAACTTCCTGGTGATTCTCCACCACTTTATGTATCCAAATCAAGCTTCTCACAAAGTGATTCATCCTGGTTTGATTGGAACGACGAAGAAGCTGTGCTATTCCCAAACTGGGAAACTGGAATCACCTGATTTGAAAGTGGGATAACTTCTTCATCCCAACTCCTATGAGATTTATTCAACTTCCTGGTGATTCTCCACCACTTTATGTATCCAAATCAAGCTTCTCACAAAGTGATTCATCCTGGTTTGATTGGAACGACGAAGAAGCTGTGCTATTCCCAAACTGGGAAACTGGAATCACCTGATTTGAAAGTGGGATAACTTCTTCTTCCCAACTCCTATGAGATTTATTCAACTTCCTGGTGATTCTCCACCACTTTATGTATCCAAATCAAGCTTCTCACAAAGTGATTCATCCTGGTTTGATTGGAACGACGAAGAAGCTGTGCTATTCCCAAACTGGGAAACTGGAATCACCTGATTTGAAAGTGGGATAACTTCTTCATCCCAACTCCTATGAGATTTATTCAACTTCCTGGTGATTCTCCACCACTTTATGTATCCAAATCAAGCTTCTCACAAAGTGATTCATCCTGGTTTGATTGGAACGACGAAGAAGCTGTGCTATTCCCAAACTGGGAAACTGGAATCACCTGATTTGAAAGTGGGATAACTTCTTCATCCCAACTCCTATGAGATTTATTCAACTTCCTGGTGATTCTCCACCACTTTATGTATCCAAATCAAGCTTCTCACAAAGTGATTCATCCTGGTTTGATTGGAACGACGAAGAAGCTGTGCTATTCCCAAACTGGGAAACTGGAATCACCTGATTTGAAAGTGGGATAACTTCTTCATCCCAACTCCTATGAGATTTATTCAACTTCCTGGTGATTCTCCACCACTTTATGTATCCAAATCAAGCTTCTCACAAAGTGATTCATCCTGGTTTGATTGGAACGACGAAGAAGCTGTGCTATTCCCAAACTGGGAAACTGGAATCACCTGATTTGAAAGTGGGATAACTTCTTCATCCCAACTCCTATGAGATTTATTCAACTTCCTGGTGATTCTCCACCACTTTATGTATCCAAATCAAGCTTCTCACAAAGTGATTCATCCTGGTTTGATTGGAACGACGAAGAAGCTGTGCTATTCCCAAACTGGGAAACTGGAATCACCTGATTTGAAAGTGGGATAACTTCTTCTTCCCAACTCCTATGAGATTTATTCAACTTCCTGGTGATTCTCCACCACTTTATGTATCCAAATCAAGCTTCTTACAAAGTGATTCATCCTGGTTTGATTGGAACGACGAAGAAGCTGTGCTATTCCCAAACTGGGAAACTGGAATCACCTGATTTGAAAGTGGGATAACTTCTTCATCCCAACTCCTATGAGATTTATTCAACTTCCTGGTGATTCTCCACCACTTTATGTATCCAAATCAAGCTTCTCACAAAGTGATTCATCCTGGTTTGATTGGAACGACGAAGAAGCTGTGCTATTCCCAAACTGGGAAACTGGAATCACCTGATTTGAAAGTGGGATAACTTCTTCTTCCCAACTCCTATGAGATTTATTCAACTTCCTGGTGATTCTCCACCACTTTATGTATCCAAATCAAGCTTCTCACAAAGTGATTCATCCTGGTTTGATTGGAACGACGAAGAAGCTGTGCTATTCCCAAACTGGGAAACTGGAATCACCTGATTTGAAAGTGGGATAACTTCTTCATCCCAACTCCTATGAGATTTATTCAACTTCCTGGTGATTCTCCACCACTTTATGTATCCAAATCAAGCTTCTCACAAAGTGATTCATCCTGGTTTGATTGGAACGACGAAGAAGCTGTGCTATTCCCAAACTGGGAAACTGGAATCACCTGATTTGAAAGTGGGATAACTTCTTCTTCCCAACTCCTATGAGATTTATTCAACTTCCTGGTGATTCTCCACCACTTTATGTATCCAAATCAAGCTTCTCACAAAGTGATTCATCCTGGTTTGATTGGAACGACGAAGAAGCTGTGCTATTCCCAAACTGGGAAACTGGAATCACCTGATTTGAAAGTGGGATAACTTCTTCATCCCAACTCCTATGAGATTTATTCAACTTCCTGGTGATTCTCCACCACTTTATGTATCCAAATCAAGCTTCTCACAAAGTGATTCATCCTGGTTTGATTGGAACGACGAAGAAGCTGTGCTATTCCCAAACTGGGAAACTGGAATCACCTGATTTGAAAGTGGGATAACTTCTTCATCCCAACTCCTATGAGATTTATTCAACTTCCTGGTGATTCTCCACCACTTTATGTATCCAAATCAAGCTTCTCACAAAGTGATTCATCCTGGTTTGATTGGAACGACGAAGAAGCTGTGCTATTCCCAAACTGGGAAACTGGAATCACCTGATTTGAAAGTGGGATAACTTCTTCATCCCAACTCCTATGAGATTTATTCAACTTCCTGGTGATTCTCCACCACTTTGTATCCAAATCAAGCTTCTCACAAAGTGATTCATCCTGGTTTGATTGGAACGACGAAGAAGCTGTGCTATTCCCAAACTGGGAAACTGGAATCACCTGATTTGAAAGTGGGATAACTTCTTCTCCCAACTCCTATGAGATTTATTCAACTTCCTGGTGATTCTCCACCACTTTATGTATCCAAATCAAGCTTCTCACAAAGTGATTCATCCTGGTTTGATTGGAACGACGAAGAAGCTGTGCTATTCCCAAACTGGGAAACTGGAATCACCTGATTTGAAAGTGGGATAACTTCTTCTTCCCAACTCCTATGAGATTTATTCAACTTCCTGGTGATTCTCCACCACTTTATGTATCCAAATCAAGCTTCTCACAAAGTGATTCATCCTGGTTTGATTGGAACGACGAAGAAGCTGTGCTATTCCCAAACTGGGAAACTGGAATCACCTGATTTGAAAGTGGGATAACTTCTTCATCCCAACTCCTATGAGATTTATTCAACTTCCTGGTGATTCTCCACCACTTTATGTATCCAAATCAAGCTTCTCACAAAGTGATTCATCCTGGTTTGATTGGAACGACGAAGAAGCTGTGCTATTCCCAAACTGGGAAACTGGAATCACCTGATTTGAAAGTGGGATAACTTCTTCATCCAACTCCTATGAGATTTATTCAACTTCCTGGTGATTCTCCACCACTTTATGTATCCAAATCAAGCTTCTCACAAAGTGATTCATCCTGGTTTGATTGGAACGACGAAGAAGCTGTGCTATTCCCAAACTGGGAAACTGGAATCACCTGATTTGAAAGTGGGATAACTTCTTCATCCCAACTCCTATGAGATTTATTCAACTTCCTGGTGATTCTCCACCACTTTATGTATCCAAATCAAGCTTCTCACAAAGTGATTCATCCTGGTTTGATTGGAACGACGAAGAAGCTGTGCTATTCCCAAACTGGGAAACTGGAATCACCTGATTTGAAAGTGGGATAACTTCTTCTCCCAACTCCTATGAGATTTATTCAACTTCCTGGTGATTCTCCACCACTTTATGTATCCAAATCAAGCTTCTCACAAAGTGATTCATCCTGGTTTGATTGGAACGACGAAGAAGCTGTGCTATTCCCAAACTGGGAAACTGGAATCACCTGATTTGAAAGTGGGATAACTTCTTCATCCCAACTCCTATGAGATTTATTCAACTTCCTGGTGATTCTCCACCACTTTATGTATCCAAATCAAGCTTCTTACAAAGTGATTCATCCTGGTTTGATTGGAACGACGAAGAAGCTGTGCTATTCCCAAACTGGGAAACTGGAATCACCTGATTTGAAAGTGGGATAACTTCTTCATCCCAACTCCTATGAGATTTATTCAACTTCCTGGTGATTCTCCACCACTTTATGTATCCAAATCAAGCTTCTCACAAAGTGATTCATCCTGGTTTGATTGGAACGACGAAGAAGCTGTGCTATTCCCAAACTGGGAAACTGGAATCACCTGATTTGAAAGTGGGATAACTTCTTCTTCCCAACTCCTATGAGATTTATTCAACTTCCTGGTGATTCTCCACCACTTTATGTATCCAAATCAAGCTTCTCACAAAGTGATTCATCCTGGTTTGATTGGAACGACGAAGAAGCTGTGCTATTCCCAAACTGGGAAACTGGAATCACCTGATTTGAAAGTGGGATAACTTCTTCATCCCAACTCCTATGAGATTTATTCAACTTCCTGGTGATTCTCCACCACTTTATGTATCCAAATCAAGCTTCTCACAAAGTGATTCATCCTGGTTTGATTGGAACGACGAAGAAGCTGTGCTATTCCCAAACTGGGAAACTGGAATCACCTGATTTGAAAGTGGGATAACTTCTTCTTCCCAACTCCTATGAGATTTATTCAACTTCCTGGTGATTCTCCACCACTTTATGTATCCAAATCAAGCTTCTCACAAAGTGATTCATCCTGGTTTGATTGGAACGACGAAGAAGCTGTGCTATTCCCAAACTGGGAAACTGGAATCACCTGATTTGAAAGTGGGATAACTTCTTCTTCCCAACTCCTATGAGATTTATTCAACTTCCTGGTGATTCTCCACCACTTTATGTATCCAAATCAAGCTCTCACAAAGTGATTCATCCTGGTTTGATTGGAACGACGAAGAAGCTGTGCTATTCCCAAACTGGGAAACTGGAATCACCTGATTTGAAAGTGGGATAACTTCTTCTTCCAACTCCTATGAGATTTATTCAACTTCCTGGTGATTCTCCACCACTTTATGTATCCAAATCAAGCTTCTCACAAAGTGATTCATCCTGGTTTGATTGGAACGACGAAGAAGCTGTGCTATTCCCAAACTGGGAAACTGGAATCACCTGATTTGAAAGTGGGATAACTTCTTCATCCCAACTCCTATGAGATTTATTCAACTTCCTGGTGATTCTCCACCACTTTATGTATCCAAATCAAGCTTCTCACAAAGTGATTCATCCTGGTTTGATTGGAACGACGAAGAAGCTGTGCTATTCCCAAACTGGGAAACTGGAATCACCTGATTTGAAAGTGGGATAACTTCTTCTTCCCAACTCCTATGAGATTTATTCAACTTCCTGGTGATTCTCCACCACTTTATGTATCCAAATCAAGCTTCTTACAAAAGTGATTCATCCTGGTTTGATTGGAACGACGAAGAAGCTGTGCTATTCCCAAACTGGGAAACTGGAATCACCTGATTTGAAAGTGGGATAACTTCTTCATCCCAACTCCTATGAGATTTATTCAACTTCCTGGTGATTCTCCACCACTTTATGTATCCAAATCAAGCTTCTCACAAAGTGATTCATCCTGGTTTGATTGGAACGACGAAGAAGCTGTGCTATTCCCAAACTGGGAACTGGAATCACCTGATTTGAAAGTGGGATAACTTCTTCTTCCCAACTCCTATGAGATTTATTCAACTTCCTGGTGATTCTCCACCACTTTATGTATCCAAATCAAGCTTCTCAAAGTGATTCATCCTGGTTTGATTGGAACGACGAAGAAGCTGTGCTATTCCCAAACTGGGAAACTGGAATCACCTGATTTGAAAGTGGGATAACTTCTTCATCCCAACTCCTATGAGATTTATTCAACTTCCTGGTGATTCTCCACCACTTCATGTATCAAAACAAGCTTCTCACAAAGTGATTCATCCTGGTTTGATTGGAACGACGAAGAAGCTGTGCTATTCCCAAACTGGGAAACTGGAATCACCTGATTTGAAAGTGGGATAACTTCTTCTTCCCAACTCCTATGAGATTTATTCAACTTCCTGGTGATTCTCCACCACTTTATGTATCCAAATCAAGCTTCTCACAAAGTGATTCATCCTGGTTTGATTGGAACGACGAAGAAGCTGTGCTATTCCCAAACTGGGAAACTGGAATCACCTGATTTGAAAGTGGGATAACTTCTTCTTCCCAACTCCTATGAGATTTATTCAACTTCCTGGTGATTCTCCACCACTTTATGTATCCAAATCAAGCTTCTCACAAAGTGATTCATCCTGGTTTGATTGGAACGACGAAGAAGCTGTGCTATTCCCAAACTGGGAAACTGGAATCACCTGATTTGAAAGTGGGATAACTTCTTCATCCCAACTCCTATGAGATTTATTCAACTTCCTGGTGATTCTCCACCACTTTATGTATCCAAATCAAGCTTCTCACAAAGTGATTCATCCTGGTTTGATTGGAACGACGAAGAAGCTGTGCTATTCCCAAACTGGGAAACTGGAATCACCTGATTTGAAAGTGGGATAACTTCTTCTTCCCCAACTCCTATGAGATTTATTCAACTTCCTGGTGATTCTCCACCACTTTATGTATCCAAATCAAGCTTCTCACAAAGTGATTCATCCTGGTTTGATTGGAACGACGAAGAAGCTGTGCTATTCCCAAACTGGGAAACTGGAATCACCTGATTTGAAAGTGGGATAACTTCTTCTTCCCAACTCCTATGAGATTTATTCAACTTCCTGGTGATTCTCCACCACTTTATGTATCCAAATCAAGCTTCTCACAAAGTGATTCATCCTGGTTTGATTGGAACGACGAAGAAGCTGTGCTATTCCCAAACTGGGAAACTGGAATCACCTGATTTGAAAGTGGGATAACTTCTTCATCCCAACTCCTATGAGATTTATTCAACTTCCTGGTGATTCTCCACCACTTTATGTATCCAAATCAAGCTTCTCACAAAGTGATTCATCCTGGTTTGATTGGAACGACGAAGAAGCTGTGCTATTCCCAAACTGGGAAACTGGAATCACCTGATTTGAAAGTGGGATAACTTCTTCTTCCCAACTCCTATGAGATTTATTCAACTTCCTGGTGATTCTCCACCACTTTATGTATCCAAATCAAGCTTCTTCACAAAGTGATTCATCCTGGTTTGATTGGAACGACGAAGAAGCTGTGCTATTCCCAAACTGGGAAACTGGAATCACCTGATTTGAAAGTGGGATAACTTCTTCTTCCCAACTCCTATGAGATTTATTCAACTTCCTGGTGATTCTCCACCACTTTATGTATCCAAATCAAGCTTCTCACAAAGTGATTCATCCTGGTTTGATTGGAACGACGAAGAAGCTGTGCTATTCCCAAACTGGGAAACTGGAATCACCTGATTTGAAAGTGGGATAACTTCTTCTTCCCAACTCCTATGAGATTTTTTCAACTTCCTGGTGATTCTCCACCACTTTATGTATCCAAATCAAGCTTCTCACAAAGTGATTCATCCTGGTTTGATTGGAACGACGAAGAAGCTGTGCTATTCCCAAACTGGGAAACTGGAATCACCTGATTTGAAAGTGGGATAACTTCTTCTTCCAACTCCTATGAGATTTATTCAACTTCCTGGTGTCATTCTCCACCACTTTATGTATCCAAATCAAGCTTCTCACAAAGTGATTCATCCTGGTTTGATTGGAACGACGAAGAAGCTGTGCTATTCCCAAACTGGGAAACTGGAATCACCTGATTTGAAAGTGGGATAACTTCTTCATCCCAACTCCTATGAGATTTATTCAACTTCCTGGTGATTCTCCACCACTTTATGTATCCAAATCAAGCTTCTCACAAAGTGATTCATCCTGGTTTGATTGGAACGACGAAGAAGCTGTGCTATTCCCAAACTGGGAAACTGGAATCACCTGATTTGAAAGTGGGATAACTTCTTCTTCCCAACTCCTATGAGATTTATTCAACTTCCTGGTGATTCTCCACCACTTTATGTATCCAAAAAGCTTCTCACAAAGTGATTCATCCTGGTTTGATTGGAACGACGAAGAAGCTGTGCTATTCCCAAACTGGGAAACTGGAATCACCTGATTTGAAAGTGGGATAACTTCTTCTCCCAACTCCTATGAGATTTATTCAACTTCCTGGTGATTCTCCACCACTTTATGTATCCAAATCAAGCTTCTCACAAAGTGATTCATCTCCTGGTTTGATTGGAACGACGAAGAAGCTGTGCTATTCCCAAACTGGGAAACTGGAATCACCTGATTTGAAAGTGGGATAACTTCTTCTTCCCAACTCCTATGAGATTTATTCAACTTCCTGGTGATTCTCCACCACTTTATGTATCCAAATCAAGCTTCTCACAAGTGATTCATCCTGGTTTGATTGGAACGACGAAGAAGCTGTGCTATTCCCAAACTGGGAAACTGGAATCACCTGATTTGAAAGTGGGATAACTTCTTCTTCCCAACTCCTATGAGATTTATTCAACTTCCTGGTGATTCTCCACCACTTTATGTATCCAAATCAAGCTTCTCACAAAGTGATTCATCCTGGTTTGATTGGAACGACGAAGAAGCTGTGCTATTCCCAAACTGAAAAACTGGAATCACCTGATTA